>NC_071277.1:4085000-4370000 GCF_023375685.1 Ictalurus furcatus | reverse complement strand
AATCGTAGTCCTTCTCTTGGGTATATCACTGGTCAAAGACATCAGCAGAGTTTGGGGTCTATTTAACCTCTTCAAGGATTTTTTTCCATTTTTAAATTAGCGGTTTAAGTATACCACCATCTTTTCCCTAGGAATGCATTGCCAGGTCGTCCCTAACTCGGAAAACTAATATTACCATGACCTTTTGACCTAGGATTACAGAATACAGATATGCCATGTAATTCTAAAGGTATCGTCAACCTTTATAACGTAATGGCCTGATCTTCAGGTGGTTTGTTGGAAGATCCCTGCTGAAAAAACAAACAAAAAAACAGTAGAAACCATCATAGATATTCTAATGGTTTCCACAACAAATACCATTGCAAACCATCAGCTGCTAAACATTAACCATTTGGTAATGGTTTCCATTACGTAGTAGGATGTATTAACGATGTCGGTCCTTAATGGTATCCACTTGACATAACATGGCACCAACCGAAAGCAACAAATTACCAGTAGAGACCCACAGGGACCTTTAGAGTTTCCATTAAAACCTATACAATTCTCATTACAACCATTAAAACCATTAAAAAATTCTATGAGGGTTTCTATTGGGTTTTTTTTTCTTTTCAGAATGGATATTGTCGAAAGGTCTGCATATCACCCCAGTTGCAAATAAAATGCATATTTCCTTATTGGTTCTTGGACATGCTATGTGGCTTCATTTGCCGGGTTCATTAGCGCTATATATCACAAAAAATGCACTGTGTGTTGTTGGCCCTGCAACCTAGGGTTAGGGTTAGGTAGGGTTTGGTTAAAGCACATATCTGCTAAATGTCCAGTATTAGTCACACATTCTCTTTTTTCCTCATATCTTATTAACTATTAGGGAGGATGAAAAAGACAATTTTATTAAACTCCTAAGGTACAAATCACTTCATATCAACAAAATGTAGATATCTATATCTGCTAGACCCTAAAACAGCAATGCTAACTTATTTAAATGTAATAACAAGCAAATAATGGTTAGCTGGTTTTAAGTACTATTTTCCCATCTTATCAAATGAATATAATTTCAGTTTAGGTCAATGCCTCATGAGTATAATGACCATGTGGGTAGCGTAGGTGATTTAATATGGGTGACCTCAGCCACTGGAGCAGTATCTCTGACGTCAGGGGGATTACCATAACCTCCTCACCAGAGTAAGGCACCAAGGCGGCTTAAAATGTGGGTGCTAAATTTTTCTGTTGTATAAAACAAACGAACAATTTATTTGGCAACATGTAAAGTATATTTTGGGCACTCATACATATGCATTAGGGGGAGGGTTGCAAAAAAGTGGGTTCCAAAAATGGGTGGAGAAGTAGAAAGTCACAGTTGAACCTCGACATTCGTGGGTTTAACTTTTGCAGATTTGATGATTGGCAAGTTTGCCATCAATAGGTGTATGGGTTGTTTTTTTTATTTTGTTTTTTTTGTAGATGATGTGTATAGACTCGATAATATAAAGAAATCTAAATAAGGGTTTAGTTAGTCATAAATGCGTAAAATACATGTAAAGTTTGGGGGCCAAGAGATATTCCAATGTACAGGTTGGACTTTTGACGATTAACAACAGACAGTGTTTGAAATTTTGTACATTTGCATCATGAGTGTTATTCAGAGCTTTCCAGGCAATGCTGGGCAACTTTTTACATTTTGTTTTTGTTAATTTTTTTTTTTTCATAATTATGTTTGATTTATTTATTCATTTTTATTCATGTGTAATAGTATGACACTATCTGAGTACCTTGTGCCTATAATATTGTTCTGAGAAGCTACAGCTATTAATATCATTTTGCTTTTGTCACACAGATCTTGCAGCCCTGGTCATAGTACTGTACAGTACATATGACATAAACTGTCCTTAATCAGAAAAGAACTTCAACAGATTAAATGTGAGGGATTTTTGGGATTACAATTTATTTACACTTTTTTGTAAGGAAAAAAAAAAAAAAATCATTAAAACCATCGAGTAATCAGATGGCTTATTAATGGCTTCTACATGATATATTCGAAACTATAATACAGTGTGTCCCAAAAGTCTCCATAGGGGAAATCAACACTTTTAAGCAAAACTTCTTCCGAAATTTTAATACTCATACTTAGTTTACATTATATCATTATTTTTTTTTATAAAGATAGCCTTTAATAATACCTTTGACGAAAGAAGAACGTATTAAAATCATTCTCATGGCTGGATCGGGAAGCTGTCGCAAGGTTGCGATGGACTTTAAGAGGAAAAATGGCAAACACATCACTCACAAAAAGACCGGAAGTGTCGTGGATCAACCGAGAAGTTGACGTCCACGAACATCCACTGACGAAGGCACAACCGACGTGGTGCTGGCAAACACAGTCCTCTATATATGGAGACATATGGGACAACCTGTATATACTATAATATCTACTATATAACTTCCTTTATTAACACATGATCATTACTGACCTTACATTTCCTCTTCCATCACTTCCCTTCGGTTGTTCAACAGGAATTTGCGCTTTACGCAGTACAATAGTTTGCAGTTCTAAGTGTAGTTTGCATGATTTAGTACAATGAACACTAATTTTAGACTGCACTGTGCATCCTGATGTGTACATGTTTGACCCTGAGTTTTTATAATGACTTTATCTTCCAACAATGTTACCAGGATTCAAAAAACATTAGCTGAACTTATTATTTAAAGTTAATTATATAACTTAACAATAATACATCCATTAATTAATGTTATAGGAGTATTTCACGGAAACCCTGAACTGCAAGTTCTGGAATATATCTCTTTATAATAACTTTCACTTAATATCGTATTATTTTGGACTTAATAACTCATTATTTTAAGATGTCGTTATTCTGACTTCACTTCTCATTATTTTTTCTGTAGTATATCGTCATTTTGACTTCATGTTTTATTTGGACTTAACTTACGTGAACTTATTATGTCGCTATTTTGACTTCGTTATTGTAGTTTAATATTTAACATCCTAAAATCTATCAGTATAAATCATTTCTTAAATTATAATTCATATTCTGTATGCTATTTCCCGGACAGTAAATAAACCAGAGGACTGGTAATCTATTTACCAGAAATATGTTCAGGTATGGTCAAAATTCAAGATTAACCCTAACCCTAACCCTAACGCATAAATCGACAAAAATTCCATAATGGTCATAGCAGTGAAGTATTGTTTGTATTTCTGTATAAATGCTGTGACCTTGTTCTAGCTATGGGAAGTGTAGACACCATCTGAGCTTTAAATTAAGCCTGGGGCAAAAAAAAAAAAACTCTCTCTCTCACACACACACACACACAAACACACAGATTGGTACATATATATATATATATATATATATATATATATATATATATATATATATATATATATATATATATATATATATATATATATATATATATATAAAACATGTTTCACAAAAAATTAATTGCCCAAAATTGCATGACACTTGCCTAAACCAGCAGTAATAAGATGTAATTACACAGAAATGAGTGTGTGTGTAATGCCAGAGATAGACCTTTCTGGGTTTACACACATTCCGTCTGTATAAACACACACACATGTAGGTGGTGAACATACAGCAGGGAAAATATACTTAATATTTAAGCATGTCTGAAACGTCATATCTCCAGATTGTATAGATTCATGACTGAGCTGTCTCACTCACTCACATACGCTTTCTCTCTCCGCCTTTCTGTCTTTCACCCACATGCCCTCACTCTCTCACCGTCTTTCTTTTTCACGTTCTCTGGCTCTCTCTCTCTCTCAGTCTATATTTCCATTGTCCTCTGGCACTGGGTCATAATAAAACAGGTCTGTCTGTCCATTGTTTAACTGTATGACCTTTCTTTCTCTCGCTTTGTGTCTCACACACACCTGTATATAACTGTCCATACTCATTCCTTTACTTTTCTTTCATTTCATCGTGAAAGAGAAACTCGGTGGCTGATGGCATACCAGATCGTAAGCATACAAAAGAATACCTGTTGGTTCGATTTGCTCTGATTCAGTGGAGCATGCACACACTGAGCGCAGATAAACCACACTGGCTCCGGGCCACGTCTTATTCCCACTGATAGGGAAGGGGAATTCAGACATTTCTTATTTAACAGCGAGGAAGATAATCAGCTCAGCTAATAAAGCTGACATATGACATTAAATACAATTAAACCTTTCAGTCAGACAGAATCGGGTCACTGAGTAATTCGTAATAATACTAAGAAAGTAATAAATGACTCGGAATAAAGAATATACTGTATAGACGTCGCTCATCTGGTAATAAGAATGCGAATAGGTTATTGTTACATTTCAATTAAGTGCTGCTTTTAATGGAACAACAACAACAACAAACATTTTAACCATAACCATTTTGTGTCAGGTTTTGCATTTGTATCCGTATAATGCTTCATTACATTACAATTTTGACATTTTACTAACCCTTAAACTAGGCTCTTTATTTTCATCTGTTCGATTGATCAAAGTAATAAATGTAAATGTAAACACAATCACACAGAAATACATATTCATATAAACACACAACCAAACAAAAAAGCACAGAAACAAAAAACACATGCACACAACAAAACACAAAAACAAATGCACATACACAAATATACAGAAACAAAAAACTCAAACATACACACAACAAAACACACAAATGAAATATCCCCCAAAAACAAATGCACAAACAAAAAATGCACAGAAACAAAAAACAAACATACTCACAACAAAACACACCAACAAAACAAAATAAAACAAAGACAAATGCCAAACAAAAATGCACAGAAACAAAAACACACAAACATACACCCAACAAAGCACACAAACAAAAAAAACCCAAAATAAATGCACAAACAAAAATGCACAGAAAGAAAAAACACAAACATACACACAACAAAACACACAAACAAAAGAAAAAACAGATGCACAAACAGAAATGCACAGAAACAAAAAACAAAAATACACACAACAAAACAAGTGCAAGAATAAAAATGCACAGAAAGGAAAAAACACAAACATACAAACAACAAAACACAAACAGAAAAACTCTGAAACAAGTGCACTAACAAAAATTCAGAAAAACAAAACACACACAAAAACAAAAACAAATGCACAAACAAAGATTCACTGAAACAAAAAGCAAACATGCTCACAACAAAACACGCAAACAAAGAAAAAAACAAAAACAAATGCACAAACAAAACCAGACACAGACAAAACATTATGTTTACCTCACGCTATTGTTAGTATAATGTTAGGGTAATGTTAAGGTTTGGCTAACCACATGCTTAATTCACACTAACATTTTTCGAGCTTGAGCTTGAGCATCTCAGTAGCGCAGTATAACCGACAAGGCTGAGATGAAGCACAACACAACACTCTAGCGTGTGTTAGCTTGCTTACAAAAGACCTACTGACAATCACAAAGGCTTTGTTTATGTTTCACCTCCTCATAACAATTATTGAAAATTGTTTGTAATTGTTTACCTCTCTCCCTCTGTCTCTCTTCCTCACATCAAAATTTCCCTCTTCACTCATAAAAGTAGTTCGTTTGTGTCGTCTCTTCTGTCTGTCTTGAGTCGGTTGCTACCATTATAAACCCCTTTACAAAGCATCCTTGGATAAATCTTAATTAATTAACTGCTTTTCTGACACTCACAGCACAGCTCAAATCATCAGCTGTGTCCGATTGGCTCGTCTATTGTTCCTGATGGATGTTCGGGGTCAGCAGTTCAGCTGTGGGGTTCAAACCCGTAAGCCTTTAGCTTACACACCAAAAACATGCACTCAGCTGGGAAAACTCGTAACTCGCCCTCTGTGCTCACTCAGCGTTAACACTTTCATTCCTCACCTGGCCCTCAAATATCCTCAGCTCACAGGGGCACATAAATCAGCGAAGGGTTAACACGACACCTTGGCTTCATTTAGAAATGCCATTACTGGAGTTGACACTGTCTCCAGTGGTAAATAATGATCTTTACGGACAATTTGAGTTGGTTGAGTGAGTGCAGTAGGAAAGCTAGAAGTGGTCACTTAATGTGGTCTGCTTGATCCTGATACTTTATATTATACTGGTATTGAGGTAAAATATGCATATATTTAAAATATCCTATTAGATTTTCCAAAGGACTGTAGCTCTAGAATTCTATTTCACTATTTAATGTCTTGTTGAAAATTCAGCTGTTTTTAATGAGGAATGAAAAGGGATCTTGGTAGTGGCTTTTCAGTATGAAAATTGGTAGAATTCATGATCATGCCACAAGAATATCGGCTATCTGGAAATATTTATCACCTATCATCATTAGCTAGCTAACATAAGAGGTAGTGTCCACAAAATAATAGCTTGGTAACATTAGAGAAAATTCCCACAAAATACTGGGTAGTTAACAGAGAAAATTCCTGCAGAATATTAGCTATCAGAAAAAATACCCACAAAATACTAGCTATCGGACAAAATACCCACAAAATACTAGCTATCGGACAAAATACCCACAAAATACTAGCTATCAGAGAAAATACCCACAAAATACTAGCTATCACACAAAATACCCACAAAATACTAGCTATCGGACAAAATACCCAGAAAATACTAGCTATCAGACAAAATACCCACAAAATACTAGCTAGCTAACAGAGAAAATTCCCACAGAATACTAACTAGCTAACAGAGAAAATTCCTGCAGAAGACTAGCTATAAGCTATTTGTTATCAACAAAATAATATGTAGCTATCAGACAAAATATCCAAAAAATACTAGCTATCAGATGAAATTTCCAAAAATAGAAGCTATCAGATAAAATATCCAAAAAAATACTATGTAGCTGTCAGACAAAATTTCCAAAAATACTAGCTATCAGACAAAATATCCACAAAATATTAGCCAGGCATCATCAGACGAAATTCCCACAAAAAACTTGCTAGCTAGTGCCAAAGAAAACTCCCATAAAATACCTGCTACCTTATGGCAGAGAAAATTTCCACAAAAAAAGCTGGTTATCATCAGAGAAAATTCCCTCAAAATACTCGCTACCTAGTGCCAAAGAAAATTCCCACATAACTATAGCTAGTTAACATCAGAAACAATTCCCACAAATTACTAGCTAACACTCACTTTCAGTAATATCTTTATTCTGGTCAGGCTCATGGTGGATCCAGAACCTAACCTGGATGAGCCACCAAGCCACAGAGCTAGCTAACATCAGCCCACAAAACACTAGCTAGCTAACATCAAAGAGAACAGCCACAAAATCCTAGCTAGCTAACATTAGGGAAGATTCCCAGTGTAGCTGATTTAGAAAATGTCTGCTTTTGTAAATGATAATACAAAACAAAGCATTTAGCTAAAATAAGAAAATTCTCAAAGAAAAGCCTAGTCTAAAGCTAGAAAAGATCCACAAACAATACTAGTTAGCTAATTTTAGATAATATTCCCTTTGTTAAAGGATATCTTTAAAGAAAGCAAGCTAGCTAATTTATTGAAACTACCACAACTCATTTGAATAAACTGCTAACTTTCTAGGATTAACTGAGAGAAGAATGGAACTGACATTTTACTCAGGTAATTAGTTAAATTTGTATTTTAATGGCTATGGGAGTGAATTGCCTATATCCTTTTATACCAAAAATGCTTTATTTCTAATTAGTTTCATTGTTATTACAGAAAGCAAAAAATTTAAAAAATGGTTACCATGATGAAGTGGCACAGGTAATAGGTTGCCAATCTGAGACAGATTTGAAGCCAATCAGGCATTATTTCCTCCCCCCCCCCCCCCCAAACAACATGCAACATCCATACACAAACCATACACACATCCCAGAGGCTCAGGGAGCGAAAGAAATATCCTATCATCTCCCCTCGGACAGATGGAGGCATGCCGATATCTGCCCACAGCAATGTTGCCAAAATTATGCCTGGATCGTCTACCAATTAAGATATCAAAAGATCTCACTGTAGCTTACTGACAGCTGCTTGAATTGTTTGCACCTGCTGTTTTAGCGTTACGCTAAACGTGTCTGGAGTGGATTATTCCGACTCGTGCTGGCCACAATTCACCTTTCCTACGAATGATTTATTCCAGCCGATCGTCCTCTGGCAGATGGGACTCCTGACACAAGAATGCGTGTCAGCTAATTGCGCTGTTAGGCTATTCTCTCTCTCATGCTTTGTGTTGAGAAAATATTTACGCTAACTAAAATAGACATTGCTTTCTGTCAGAACACTGTAACTCTGTCACAGCTTCATAGAAGTGGTTTACGGGTGGCAAGTAATGACAAAATGATTGTTTGAATGAGGAATTAGAGAAACGTCAATTTAACCAAAAGGCCAAAAGAAAGTAAAAAAAATGGATACATTCGCAATAAAATGTTTCTTATTCCACAACTATATAATTTCAGTGGCCTGCATTCAGATTGGGTTTTATTCCCGAATGAATTCTTCCTGCTGAGTGATTTAGCACGGTGCATTCATGTGATTTGAGTAATTATTATGTGATTATTATTCTGTATTACACATAACTATACTATTGATTGTCATCTTGGCCCCATGATTGCAAATATGTAATAAGTAAGTAGTAAGATTATTTACCAATAGCAAGTCCCACCCAGACTTCTGTTACTACGTCTTCTAAAGATTGAACAAGGAAATATTATCTTAAGGGACTACAAGATCAGTGTTGGGAATCAGGAAAGATTTTACATGAACATTTATGGCATTTGGCGGACGCTCTTATCCAGAGCGACTTACAATTATCTCATTTATACAACTGAGCAATTGAGGGTTAAGGGCCTTGCCCAAGGGCCCAACAGTTGTAGCTTGGCAGTGCTGCGGCTTGAAATCCTGACCATCTGATCAGTAACCCAGAGCCTAGATTTCAGGTAGAAACTGACAACGAGGCCTTCATGACCCCAACTTAACACCAGTTTCGAATGATAACAAAAACTGATTGGTTGTGTTACTGTGGCAGCTATCTTTGGGTTATTACAATTTGGGTTGTATATATATAAACACAGATAAAACCACTGACAGGTGACATGAATAACACTGATTATCTCATTACAATGGCACCTGTCAAGGGGTGGGATATATTAGGCAGCAAGTGAACAGTCAGTTCTCGAAGATGATGTGTTAGAAGCAGGAAAAATGGGCAAGTGGAAGGATCTGAGCGACTGTGACAAGGGCCAAATTGTGATGCTAGATGTCTGGGTCAGCGGATCTCCAAGGGTCTTGTGGGGTGTTCCCAGTATGAAGTGATTAGTACCTACCAAAAGTGGTTGCAAGACTCTTTGATTGTTTGAAGGCTAGCATGTCTAGTCCATTCCCACAGAAGAACTACTGTATCTAAACATTGTTGCAGACCAAGTACACGCCTTCATGGCAACGGTATTCCTTACTGGCAGTGGCATCTTTCAGCAGGATAATGTGCCTTGCCACACTGGAAAAATTGTTCAGGAATGATTTGAGGAACATGACAAAGAGTTCAAGGTGTTGACTCGGCCTCCAAATTCCCCAGATCTCAATCCGATCGAGCATTTGTGGGATGTGCTGGACAAACAAGTCCATTGAGGCCTCCAATCCATGGAGGTCCCAACTTACTGGACTTAAAGGAACTGCTGCTAAAGTTTTGGTGCCAGATACCACAACACACCTTCAGAGGCCTTGTGGAGTCCATGCCTCGGTGGGTCAGAGCTGTTTTTTGGTACAGAGGGGACCTACACAATATTAGGCGGTGGTTTTAATGTTATGGCTGATCAGTCTAGACTCACTCATACAGTATAACCCTAGAGTGTCACCAGAAATAGACTGATAATGTTGTAGCCCTGAACCTCAATAGTAAATAGTAAATATATAATACTATTATATTTTTATATTTACAGTATACACAGTTCAGCAGAATATTTTAAGGTTATCTAATTTGGTTAGTTAGTTGACCAGTGCTAGCACAGTTCTGTGGTAGCATTACTAGCTAGACAACTAATCTCTCTAAACTATTATATTGTAAAATCAAATCAAATGCATGGAGTTTTAGCACTGCTAGCCAAAGTGCTGCTAGCCAAAGTGCTAACACAATGCTATCATAAGTGCAGTGTAGTGTGGGTGTGTGGATGAATTAATTCCAAGACAAAAACAGCTTCTTTCCTCAAAACGTGACGCTTGTGTAAACATAAACAATATTTGTTAATTATATAAATTGCTAACTATATTTTTCTTCTTCTTAATCGTACACTAGCTAGATAGCTAGCTAGAAATGTAGCTATTTCTTGGAAGCATGGAATTAGCCAGCTACTCTTTCACTCCTTCACTCAAACTATAGCTTGGAGGTGCTGAAAATAATGATCCTTAAATAAATAAGGAACAATGAGTTACATCTCATTTGTAAAATAAAAAAAAAAAAGTGTGTGTACGTTACGGATTTGTGCCGGGCTTAATAATGAAGGAATGAAGGGGAAAAGTACGCAGAATAGCTAGGAACACTCCACATTTTGGGTGAAAATTGGTTTACTAGTTAGCATGAAGGCTAATCATATTTAAAGTGGCAACTTAATTACAACTTATACACTACTGAGAAAACTTAGTTATTCTAGCATTTCTTATAAATGCCTTCACTCTAACTATATATTTAGTTTTTTGGTCGAGCTAAAGATTCACACCTCGCAACACTTCCTCTTAGCAGGAAACTCTGTGTGTAAATTCCACCAGATCCGGTGAGAGCGCAGGTCCCTCAGAGCAGAAATTGAGGAGGCAAGGTGGATGAATCCCAGGGGTCTTTTTTTACCTTTGTGATTGACTTTTCAGCACACTCTGCCGAGGATCTTGATAAGCCTGTGAAAGCTGAACTCTGCGAGCGAGATGAAGAGGCTTATTGTCCTCGTTTCGTCCGCTTGATCCGTCTGGTTCCCGGATGGAGGGAGAAGAAACAAAGTAGCCCTAATAGAGCAATCCAAAGCCCGGCAACAACAAACCTGTTATTCTCTTGCTCTTTTCACAGAAACACACACACATACACACACACACACACACACACACACACACACACACACACACACACACAGCATTAAAGAAGTCAAGCTAGGTTTAGCCGGTCACACAGTTATTCAGCAAAAAGGAAAAAAACATGGCCAGCCAAGGTTCACTGGATTTCCTTGTCAGAATTACAATTCATTTACTCTCGTCTGTCTTTTTGGAAACATATGGGGTATTCTATCCGCTCTTAAGTTTCCTCCAAGTGTCTTGATGATAGTCTGTGTGTATGTATGGACAGGTGGTGAGCATCACATCCCTTTTGCCTTAAAGCATCTGTCCATCTCCAGCTGGCCACAGCACCTGGATTTGAGACTCTGAACAGAGATCAGTGTTCGTCTTTCTCACACACTCACTCTTAGTAGCTGCAGACCAGACACCAGCATCTGGTCTCCTTCTGTCCGAGTGTGTGTGTGTGAGCATGTACGTGTGTGGGGAGGGAAGCATTCAAAAAAGGTTAAGAACCCATTTCTAAGATCAGCGACTTCTTTCCACGTCCTGATTTTGCTGAGTGACAGGTGTATTAGGGTCAACAAGGGCGGCGCATAAGTTTGATTTGATTTGATCATCCATTCACAGACTTGATCATGTGACATCACTAGTTTTCTTTTCATTTCTTCAGCTTAGTGTATAGCAAAGAATACAGCTTTTGATTGCAAATACTGAAATAGTGTATGTCATAAACCAGCTGAAAATCCTCAAAGCTGGTGTACTCGAGTGGAGCGGAAGAAAAGCGTTGGGAGATTGAGAGTTTGATTCCTGGAGATGCCATAGCCGTCCGTGGAATGGAGCCATGGGAACTAATTGGCCGTAGACTCTGGGTGGGAGAGGTGATGTACTCTCTCGCCCTTGTCAATCATAGCAACACTAGCTGAACACTAGGTGAGCATCTGTGAGCTTGTTTACTGTACGTAGAAGAGGGCGGATAGTGCTCTCCTCTGAATGTATTATGCTGCACTGTGATGCCACATGAACATCTATTGTATGATAGGAGAGAGTTGACTAGTGGGAGGGAACTGGCAGATGACCAAATTAGGGAGAAAAACTGGGGGATGGGCTTCGAACATCATCACTTCAGGCATGAAAGAAGTCTGACTACAGGGTGACAGCCAGCCAGTGAGGAAGGACAAATCAATCTAAGTATAATCAAGTATCACGTATAATCAAACCAAAGGGCAAGAAAATAAGGCGGTGCTTTTTTCTTTTTATTTCTTCATCTTGACATATTGCTTAGTGAAAGTAATGGTTTTAAATACAGGGCAATTTGTTTTTGACGGATACATCATACACCAGCTCAAATACATCAAACGTGCTCGTGAACCAAATGTAGGCATGAAAGAAGTCAGACTACTTATTGGCAGACGGGAGGCACAGCCAATCAGGTGAAACAAAGAGTAAGAAGGCCACGAAAACCAGGGGCTTAGAAAATAAGGTGGAGTTTTGGAGAAGTCCGTTTCAGAAAACAACACAGTAAAGCGTAATGGCACTGTGTTCACTTGGTTAGGGTGAGTGGCTGCTTTTAATAGCTTATTATTAACTAACTTGCAACTTAATGTCAGCTAGCCACTGGTAGAGACGTAAGCATTAGCTAGTTTTGTTAGGCGAAAAACAAAAATAAACAACTAGCTGGATAGCTAATGTTAGCGCAGTGCTGTGGTTAGCTACCTAGCTAGATTAACTTGCTAAACAATATATTGTGCATTCCATATGATCATTTTAGATTAAGCATTTATACAGCATTAGAGCTGAAGAAGTGGTGTGTGTGTGTGTGTGTGTGTTTGTGTCGGTGTGTGGGGCTTTTTTTCTGACCTGAATTAAGGCCAGGAGTCAGAAGTGCAGCTTCCTGAGACTGATAGCTTCCTGCGGGCAACTTATACCTGCGGGCAAGTAAAACCACAGCAAGTCCAAAAGCCAGAGAGACCGAGAGCGAGGGAGCGAGAAAAGGAAGAAGGTAGGGGTGAAGGAGGAAAAGAAGAAAGAAATGGAGAAAGAGAGAAAGAAACAAGGTAGCGGGAGAGACAGAAAAAGAGACAAAGTAGGGACAAAGGACAAGATAGAGATGGAGGTGCAGAGAGAGGACGAGATGGAAAGAGATAAAGAGCGAGAGACATAAGGGGAAGACTGAGAGATAGAGAGATGCTGTCAGTGGCAGTGTGAGTGTTTAGCTCATTGTTAGCGATGCTGATGTGAAACTCTATCTGACCCTCTGACACAGTGCAGCTTTTCCCATGTGGCCTGGATCAGGAGCAGCCTGTGTAAACACTGACACTAATCTGGGAAATAGATTCAGTGTGGATATTTCACACAAGAAAGAAACAGATTTTTGTGTCATGTGTTACGCAAGAAGACACTGGTGAAAGGCAGAAGCTTCAAGGTACAGTTCTGTGAAAGGAAATGCAAGTCTATGAACAAGTGTTTACTTTATTTGTGTCCTTTATTTTATATCTATTGTCTTTACTCTTTACTTTCGATGACATGTATTATCTTGCTTCAAACGATCTCTTATTGACAAAAGATATTTTATTTGATCTTATCTTACCCAAAATCTGGTCTGTAAACATGTGCTTCACGCTGTTTGGAGCTGTTCGGTGAGATCACACAGACAGTGTGCCAGTGTCAAAAATTTTAAAAAACAAACAGATTTTGGTAAAAATGGCATTTTTCTGCCTATAAGACAGTCTTGTCAAGAGTTCTTCCCCAAACTGTTGCGACAAAGTTGGAAGAACACAATTGTATAGGATGTCTGTGTATGCTGTAGCATTACAATTATCTTCATTGGAACTAATGGATACAAACCCGTTCCAGCATGATAATACCCATGTGCACGGTTGGTGTAGAAGAACTCTCTGGCCTGCCCAGAGCCCTGACCTCAACCCGACTGAACACCTTTGGGATGAACTGGAACACCATCACTGCCTGATCTCACTAATGCTCTTGTTGTTGTTGAATGAGCACACATACCCACATCCACACTCCAAAATCTAGTGAAAGCCTTCTCGGAAAACTGGAGATTACAACAGCAAAAGGTGACTGAATCTGGAATGGGATGTTCAACAAGCACATATAGGTGTGATGATGGAGTGTCCACAAACTTATGGCCATGAAATGTATACTTCTCTAAAACACCATGGAAATTGTAACACGCGGTCAGATTTAAGGGGCAAGTGCGTATACTCTACATGTTATTTATTAGGGCAAATCCAATAATCAAGACCAGGAAACACAGAACATGGAAACTAGAAAACAATGCTCAGACTCAACAACACAAATGCATGATAAGACTTCGCAAAGAAGGATTAAATAGACAAACTAATTATAAGCTTAACACTAAATATCTGGACACAGTCAGTAAACATACCAATGACAAGACAGGGGTGGAGACAGCACAAGGAATATGCTGAGAGGGAGAATACATGACAAACATTTTTTTATTTACTTTATAATCTCACCTTCCTGCAAAGATTATGTTGTATAAGCAGTTATGCTGGGGGGAAAAAAAAGGTCAGTCTGCTCAAAGATGTCTAAAAACCTTGCAAGCCAAGCGTGATTTCCGTACACAGTGATTGTCAGGCTTTGATATGTTATGTGCTATAGTGAAACGAGCATAGTGTAAGCCTTAATCAATTCAGTTTGTAATCAGATAACGGCTGTTAAAATTTCCACGATTCTCCTGCGTCATCATAGCATCATCAAAACAGAGGACAATCTTTTCCATCCATCCATTTTCTGTCCACTTATCCTACACAGGGGCACGGGGGAGCCTGGAGCCCATCCCAGGGAACTCGGGGCACAAGGCGAGGGACACCCTGGATGGGATGCCAACCCATCGCAGGGCACATTCACACACTACGGGCAATTTGGTAATGCCAATCAGACTACAATGCATGTCTTTAGACTGGGGGAGGAAACCCCTGAAGCAGAGATCAATCGAGTCTCGAGGCTCGTGTTTAAACAGCGCAAGTGACTTTTACGTCAGGTCATGAGATGAGTGTTGTGTTGTTTGTCCATACTTGCATTTGGTTACAAATGGCAGGGCATGTGCTCTCCACCACCATGAACAAAACACTAGCTGAGGGAATATCTTTTGGAAGAATGATGTTCAGTTCTCCAGTACAGTTCCAGAGACTTGTTGAATCCATGCCAAGGTGCATTAAAGCAGTTCTGGTGGCTTGTGGTGGTCCAACACGTTACTAAGAATATATATGAATAATAGTCAGAATAGACATGTGCATATGCATTTTTAAATTAGATATGATTCACAAATATAACCTGTTTTATATGCAATATATTTGAATAACAAATCATGACCTCCCAGCACTGAACAAGAGAAATGTGAAGAATAAAGTTTGGAGAACATGGAACATTTTCTACGTCTTCACTCTGCCGTCTGTCTGTCATCGTCGCTCAACACTTCACCTCAATTACTTCACGTACTTTATGGCAGACATTTCCACCCCTCTTTCCATTGTGCTGTATGTCATTTAGGATAGAAGCTTTCTGTTTACATATTAATGATATTAATGACAGGTTGGCCTCTTCAGTAACATTCTCCTGGATAATTGATCATGCAGTGACATGTGAAGTGGTTCAGGTTTAGCCCGTTTAAAGCTGTTGAGCAAATGAAGCGCTGTTTTTAAGTAGATTAGTCTGAACCTAGAGTATTTCATTCACAGTTTGTTTCTTCAGAGGTTAATGTCGATGTAGCCTCCTGTTTTTGCGACACTTATAACAAAACATGTTGAGTGGCTCACCGTCGCAAATATACTTGCTTATGTGGGTTCTGATGCTGTATGACCAAGTGTTCGCTCTAAAAATGGACAAAAGGATGTTGCAGAGCTATAAACACTAGTAGCAGCCATGTGAAATCGCAGAATCAGTTTTTCTGTCTCAGGTAGGAGGAATATCTTTCAGGTTTTCAAAGTTTATGCAGTAATGGGGTGTGCTATTATAGGAAAATAATCAGCATCAGGGTGGTGTGATACGGCCTGACAGCCTGAAACAGCATGTCCTGAAGTGTTTTATTCTTCTTACACCACAGCAATTTGTCAGCAATTACAGCTTGACTTTTTTTTAAAAATGACCTTTTATAGTTATTTAATGCTACGGAACATCAGCGAGGCAAGTTAGTTCCTGTTATCACTTACCTTATAGCAGCTGTACACAGTCACACTCTCTGTCCTGAAGACTTTCCCATGGTGGATGTTCCTTACAGAAGGTTTCACCATGTATGAATGCTTCTTTGCTAAATAATGACGCATTTAGTCCATTTTATTATCTAGGCATAGACGATGTGGAGCATCTGCGATACAATTCATGTTAACTCGTGATTTGAATTACAGCCGGAACTAATTTAAGAGTTTCCGTTGTGGAAAATGAATCGACAACTTCTGACCAATAAGATTAGAGAATTTCACAGTGCTGCTGTATAATCACTTTTAGACCTGTGGAATTTAATTTAGTCTCTTTTTTCACTTACAAATTTTTTTTTTCAACAAGGCTGGCTTGTTTAAACGAGAGGGATTTAATCCATCTTTGTTATTTAGCTATCATTACAACCTCATACAACCTCCGGTATACAAACAAACTAATTAAAATGAGGTTCACCTGTCAATCTGTTCACAAAAATTGCAAACATTTCCAAATTGTTTCTTGGGGAAAACAGAAAATTATACCACAAAAGATAAAGAAGACTACATTCCAAAAAATGCTAAACTAAGCAAAAAAGGAAGTTTTACCACGAGTCTTTCGGACCCTGTCCACATGTATATGGATCTTTTTTTGAAAACATTGTTTTTACGCTTTGGTTTTAAAACAGTCCACACAGCCAGTGTTTTTTTTTTTTTTTTGAAAATATTTCCGTTCACGTGAAAATGTAAATATTATTTGAAAATGCTCACCTGAGCAAACCTGAGGAAAGTATGTCATAATCTGCACCTCAGGAGTAACGTTGAGTTTTTGTATTGAGTGATAGAGAAGACAAAATGAGGAAAAACATCAACATGGCCATTCATTCTTTAGTAACTCCTGTCTCTTGGTCACGATCGCGGTTGACCAAAAGTGCAAAAATGAAAAATAGGATTCATATGGACTGTGTGGATTGATGATGAGGTGGAACTACTGCTTAAGATTGCACTTGGGTCTTATCCAGAATTTCCATTTGCAGTGTGGTGTGTATCGCTGGAGCGGTGGATTTTGGAGCAGTACAGCGTGCATCAAATTCTGGTGCCTTCACATGAAGTTGTAATAATAAAACATAGTGAAGTTGCTTACATGTTATTGTATAAGTAATTACAGACCACAAAGTAACGATCAGGTCATCAAGGAATTAAGAACACATGAAAACGGCAACATTTTCAAAAAAATATATTTTGCACGTTCGTATTCAAATTTCTCCACTGTTTAGCGTGTTTTTTGAAAAATCTTCTTTGTTGACTGGACAGGAGGCCAAAACGTAGAGAACAATCTACTGTACGGTTTCTAAACTATCCGTATGCCTGTGGATGGGGCCTCGGTCTCCAGGCCTGATTTGAAGAAGGCGCTGTATGACATCTGGAGGAATTATCACAGATCATGACGTAGGTCATGTGATAATGAAGAAACATCTGTGAAACCAAGCACGTGTCATTTGTACTAAGGGTATGCAAACTTTTGCACTTGCCTACAGTATGCATGTGGATTTTTAAATCGATTTCAAACTTTTCAATAGTCCTGCTTAGTTTAAAATGATGCATTCCTGAATAATAAGGATCATCTGGGGGTAAAAACAGGATTAGTGTTTGATACCTGAGGGAATAAAGTCAGTTCTTGGACATGCACTTAGGCAGCTGGACCCTCCTGAAACACAGCGTTGTTACCATGATGAAAATATTCGAAGGCACTCTGTCTCTGAGCAAGTAGTGTAATGAGCAGTCTACTTCACCGTGCATGTGTTTAGAGGAAAGCAGCTCATGCGTGTGAGGAGAGCTGAAGTGCTTATTCTGTGGAATAAAGTTATTAAGTAAAGCCTCTTTTCCTCTTCTCAGTCGCTCATCAGCGGCCAGCTTGACATCCTGACCCCCTCCCCTTAACATTTAATTTATTGATCTTCATTTTATTTGAATTTGCGAAGAGCCTCGTGCGCCGTTTTAAATTAATCCTAGTTAATTTCCATCCCACCCGTGAATGAATGAATGAGGCCTCTGTTTCAGAAGGCCACCCAGTTTTATGAGAATCTGCAGTGAATTAGAAAATCTGTCAGTGCTCCTGGAGGATATGCCCCGTCATTCCACCTGTAAAGAAGGGGGGAAAAAAAAAGAAAAGAAAATGCGCTTTTGTCTATTATCTCGTAGGCTTACCTGACATGAGTTAACCCGGAGGTCAATAACATCCGTGGAGCGTTGCAGGAATCACTGGGCTGGAGAGAGACGAGCTGAGAGAGAGCTTTGTTCCGATTCTGACCACCAAATCTGCTCAGTGCTCAAGCAACTGTGAGAAAAAATGACTTACATTTATATAAAGCAGCAATAATAATAATAAGAAGAAGAAGAAGAAGAGGAAGAAGAAGAAGAAGAAACAGCCAGTAATGTAGTGCATATTAATTACTAAAATGATAGCCTAATAGACTAATTATTTTAACTTGTAAGGATTTACAGAATGTGTTTATATGATATGAGTATGAAATGATATATTTGGTTTCTGAAAAAATTTGTAGACTTTATTACATTTAGACTTTATTACATTTAAATAAAGCAATAATAATAATAATAATAATAATAATAACACTGTATAGATAATAACTTAATAACTAATAACAATATTTATTTATTAATCACAATATTGTGATACATTTAAATAAATAATTACTATATTTACCCCTTAAGATCACATATAGGTCAATGGATCCCTAAAGAACGGCCAACAGTCATATATATTATTTATATCAACTTATATTTTATATATATAAATGATTTAAAAAAAACTAATACTTATATTTAACTTTTTTGGGAAAGGGAAAGGGACATATATATATATATATATAAAATTTCCTGCATTCTAACACCATCTATTTAGTAACATAATTGGTTTCATTCCATTTCCTCGTCTACCTTCGCCAAATATAAACAAATGAAAGTCCAAACGAGGCGTGCGGTGTGTGTTTTTCCTGGGACTTTTTGTTTGCTTAATGTTTGTATTCATTTGAATAGTAATGGTCATGGCATGTAAATGGACTTTTATGTGAATGCTGAACAAAGACGTCTGCCACCCAGGTGCCCCATTCATGCCTAGGAGAAAAAATATCTACATAGTCAAGTGTGTGTTTGGGTGGTGGGGGAAGAAATTCCCAGTGTGTTTATATTTCATTTATTCTAATCAATAAAATCAGACTTTTTACATCGGTCTTTCCTAAGCAGTCCCATGTTCCGGTTAGCGAGTGGAAACAGCGGGAGGGTCGGAAGGATTTGCCTAATTTAAGTGGATAATTTACAAGTCCTTCATGCGTTTTTCAACAGTGTCACCCACCCGAGACGGACAGCTTTGCGTTCAGTCAGCCATATGCAATGTGGCCACAAATTAAACAACTTTGCCGTAATGATCTTGCAATCTGAGCGCCAGCAGTCTCTGAAGTCTCACAAACAGAAACAAAAGATGTAATGCTGCGTATCAAAGTGCTGAAGGCAAAACTAATTTGTGTTTAGCTTAGCAATACTTAGCAATGGTCCGTTCCATTGCCCCAGGCCGTCCCTTTTGATTTTTTTTTTTTTTTGGCAAGACGCAATACTATAACATTTACAATAAAATCCCCCCAATATATCTTCTCTTCAGCTCAGTGATGATCAGGATGAGCAATAATGATAGAAACAGAGCCTGTGCACATGCTGGGGATTCTCCTGAAGGCAGGAGTGTGTGCACAGTTGGAAGTGGAAATAAGAGAGATCAAGAGAAAACAGGATATCACTAGCACCATCTCTCTGATTCACATTTAGAAACAGCAGATTATTTCTCTTTTATTCCTGTTGGACATCATCTCTGTAATATACTGTACAGTACATATCACTATGAAATTGTCCAGGAGAGTTCTAAAAACAAAAAAGTGACAAATATTGTAATGAGTGTGTTAGGATTTTAATCAGTGTGCAGTGTGTCTGTTTAGACAAAGCTGCTGATTAGTGAGCTGCTGTACCGGCCATAATGACGTCAACATCCGGCAGTTGAAATTCAAATCGATCAACGCTCCGTCGGCGTGTTTCACAGAGAAAACTCTTACGCTTTAATTTAAGGGAAAAAAAAAAACAGACGAAAATCGAACGGAAATCGACACACATGCATGTACATTAAGCGCTCGAGGATCATAAAAAAATACAAAGACAAAGAATAATAGAAGCGAATAGTACGTATCCTGAAATAACCTTACTATTACCTAATAGGTAAGCAATAATACATGATGAACCTGAAAAATAGGTTAGATTAGATTAGATTATGTGGAGCATCTGCTGTACAAATCCTTGTGTATGAGCTGTTAATACAGAAACAATAACATATTAATATCAACATTAACACTCATTATAGCTAGAAGTATCTGTGCTGTTGTACAAGAATAATGCACACCTTTCTGACTCAAGCATTCAACCATGCTTTGGTAAAAGAAATAAAAATGAATCAACACCATCTAACAATCAGATCTGAGAATTCAACAGTGCTGTTGTATAACAAATCTACAAAATTATTAGTAATGACATATTACTGGCTTCCTCATAAATACAGGATACGTTTGTAGTTTTGCCTCCATTCTGAAAATGATGGTGTGGCTTTCTTGATTGTTAACTAGCTAGCTAGCCAAAAACAAAACAAAACAAAACAAAAAAAAATAATTTAAAAATAAATAAATAAATAAAAAATAACTGGCTAGAGCATTGGCAGAGCTTAAAGTAAGGAACAGGAAGAATGACAAAACTAGAACACTAATATAAAAGTAAATAAAACTCCATGAAGAAACAGGGCTGAAGAACTGTTGCAGTACTGCAGCCACCCTGGGAGCACAGTAAATCAGATATCATAACATAATACGTCAGCCATTTTTATTTTGGAAAGCTATGTTGTCACTGCATTCATGCACTACCTCAGAAGGGAAGGGTAAAACATCACCTGTTCTTCAGACAGAGATTCAAATTTAGCTTGGGGTGTGTGTGTGTGTGCGTGTGTGTGTGTATGAGTGTGTGTGCCTGTATGTGGGTGTGTCTAAGATTTTCTGGAGGGAACAATTGGTAACAGTACGTTGAGCTCTAATGTAATTCTTTGCTCCTCTGGTCCTGTTTTGATGTGTGTGTGTGTGGATGGGGGGGGGGGAGTTGGGGTGTAATAATAATAATAATAATAATAATAATAATAACAATTCCCTTCCTCTCATTTTCCTTTTAAAGTATTCCCAATCAATACAGATTGAATAAAAATGCTAGTCTGCCTCACTAACAACTACTTTAAATGTATCAAAACATCTCATTTACACATTTCTAAATGTTTTATTCCGTCACTTTAATACCTACTGGTGATAATCAGTAACATTTGCTTGACCATATGCTGTCCACTGTTACAAGAGTGAAGAATCATTAGTTACACATGTTAGCTAGCCATGTTACTCTGTCAGTATTAACTAGCTGGGTTAGCTCGTTCAGTTCATCAATCTCGTTTCTCTGATCCGATATGTCACTAATTTATCTGTGTAAATTGTGTTATTGTGTTGAATTTAGCCAAAGCGCAACCACATTTCACATAGAAGACATTATTAGCTAATGATATATTTGACTAGCCTGTAAGTTTTGGTACCATATGAAACTACAGGTCATGGTGTATTATGGATATCTAATATATACTGTATATTTCTGAAAGCTACAGGCTTTCCTGAATGTTTCTCTTTTGCATGAAGAGTATCTCAAGAAGAAATTAAGGTGTAGCTTCTAAAACTCGGCCACCCCTTAAATAAAAATGGAGAAAATTGTATTTAAAGATTCCCTTCCTACCATTGCTCCAGACAGTATTTTTTAAATATTATTACTGCAAACCAATATGTGACAAAAATGTACATTTTTAGTCAGAATTCTAATTTTTAAGTCAAAATTCATTATTTGCAAGCAAACCTTTAAAAAAATGTTTTTAACTGAACAATGTTGCTAGCAAAAGTATTCAACTCCTTCAGACTAGAACTTGGTAGAACCACCTTTTGCTGCAATAACAAAATGTCTTTAAGTCTGCTGTCGTATGTTCCTACCAGCTTTGCATACTGTTCGGGAATGATTTGTTTCCCTAGCAGATGTACTTCGGGTTCTTCATGTTGGGTGGATGGCGTACAGATTCTCAGTGGGATTCAGATCTGGACTTGGCCACTATAGAACAATCACTTTTTTCATTATTTTTAATCCATCATGTTGCTTTGGCCTTGATTTTGGAACCATTGTCCTGCTGAAAGGAAAGTTTCTCCCAACCTTTAACCTTTTTTTTTTTGGCAGGATCTCTTGTAATATCCCCCTGTATTTTGCTCCATGCATTCTCCCACCAATTTTGACAAGAAACCCAGGTTCTTAGGATGAAAAGTGTCCCCAGTGTATGATGCTACCACCACCATATTTCACTGTTGGGATGGTGTTAATTGAGGTATGGCCTGTGATAGGTTTGCGCCACACGTAGCACTTTGAAACTTGCCCAAATACAGCATTTTGACCTTGGTCACATCACACCAAAAACACATCTTCACTAGTTCACTCTCGTGCTTTTATATGGTTCTTCTTTCTTTCTAACAACCCTCCCATACTGTTTTCAATTATGTAGAGCTCTTGAAATGGTTGTCTGGTGCACGTTCATGTCATTTTCAGCCACTGTACTCTGTAACTCTTTCAGAATGACTGTTGGCCTCACTGTGGCCACCAGTCTCTGACTTGTTTTGGCACTGAGTTTTGAGGGACGGCCTTGTCTATATAGCACTTGGGTGGTGTGATCCAGCTTCCACTTCCTCACTATTGATCCAACAGTGCTTACAGGGATGTCCAACCTCTTATATATAATTTTCCACTGAAATTCTTATACCCTATCTTTAATTTCCTTAGAATACTCCTTATTCTTCAATTTCACTCCTTTCACTCAATGGAAGCTGTTTTAATATATCACAGGTGAAGGCCGAGTCTTTGAACAACTGACCAAAAATTAATTTTGATTTTGAAAATTCACTGTAAGAGAACATGAGTTTGCAATAAAACTACTGACAGGAGGAATGTCTGTATATGTCACGTTACAAAGTTGGATAAGGAAGCAAGCGCAGATCTTCAAACAGTTTAATAAACAAACAAACAACAAAGCAAAGCCACTGAGACAACTCGGCAAAATACTGTGGCTAAGGCTAAACATAAACTATGAAACAAAACATGGTACAGGGACACCAGTCAAGATAGACAATACATAAGACGAGGACGCAGTACAAACAGTGGCTATATATAGGAGTGCTCGTTAAACAGATACGTGATACAGGTGCAGGTGGTCATGAGACAATGATGTAGTATGGTGCAGTGGCTGCTGGGAAATGAAGTCCAGAGTTACCTCCTTGATATATGACAGTATATATCATCTGTTATTCAGGCAAAATCTGATAAATACCAGGGATAATTTCCATTGAATATTTTTGCAAGCCACTGCATTTATAAGCACTGGTTTCTGACTCCGAAACTCAGGATGCGGACTCAGTTGTTTTCTCTCTGATAAACTATGTGAATTAAATCCAAATCAACAGCACAAATCTGGACTCCTGACCTTCTCTCCGGTATTCTCTCATGACTCATGTAATGAAATCGAAGACGGGTTCTAAATGTAGAGAACAATTGGCACCAGTATTTTTGAGGTTGTAACCCAGATAAATGAGCTAAATGCCTAATATACAGTGGGGTCCAAAAGTCTGAGACCACAATGAAAATATGGATTTTTATTTTTCATTAAAAATTGAAAATAAACAGAAGGTTTTGTTCAGTATCTTGAATATTTAATTTTCAAGATTCTGCAGTATTTCTAGGTCTCTGTTTAAATGTAAGCAATTTTGTGATAGTGACCATGTTAACTGCTTTGTACAAAATGTCCGATTTTCTTTCCGATGGCTTAATCTCTTCTATTGAAGCATGTGTTCAGATGATGCTTTGATGGATTTGATCTAAAATGAACCATAAGGTTTTGCTGAAACTTGCAGAGTCCATGCCAGGTCAAGCGCACACTGTCATTAAAGCCAAAAAAAAGAGGAGGCATACCAAATACTAAGAAACTCTGAAGTTCATGTAAATATTTGAGATTCTACTTTTCACTTAAGTTGTTGTCAGTATTATAATTTGTAATGAAAATTGTTGCATTAAATTAGAAAAGAATGCAAAAGAGAAGCATTTTCACTAGAAGTCTGAGACTTTTGGTCCTCCCTGTATATACAGTATTTATTATGCAAAATTCACTTTTAAATGGTGTTTGAACATAAATCTGTGTCAGCAGAGTGTGTACACAACCACTCTACAATGGTAAATATCCACCCACTCCTTTTTTTAAATTCCCAATAAATCATAAACAGTTTCTCAAAATGAGCCGTTTTCATTTTCACCTTAACATGACCTCACGTTGGAACAAGCCCCGCCCAGGGAGTCTGCCTTATTAGCGTAGATCCTCCCCTGAGTGAGCTGCACACAGTCTGCGATGTTCTCAGTGCTGTAGCAGCTACAGTGATAAGCTACAGTGATGAGAAGAATGTGTCCGCTTTGTAAGTGTTCTGTTCTTGGCTGTAAGAATGGACATAAGAGTCTCCATGTACTCCCGGCATCAGAGCCTTTGAAGATGCCGTGGAAAAGTTTTATTTTTGAAGAAAATGTGCCCCAAATACACCTTCAATCATTTTACATCAGACTGCTTTGTGAACGAGGGTCAAAACAAAGCAGGATTTGCTAAAAACTTGATTCTCAAGCATGGATCAGTACCAACTGTTTGTGATCCAGCTTCATATCCAGAATACATACATATAGCACTTTATATTTTGTGAATGTTTGCAAATCGCCTTTCTGAATGAGCCTGTTAGCAGATTCCACGACTAATGCGGCTAGTTACCATGGTCTCTGATTGTATTCATGGAGACCATTTTTATTTTTTAATTCATATTAAAAATATACTAAATGTATCATTCATAACCGCACCTTTATTATGCACAATACAGTAAGGTGATTGTCTTTTTGAAAACTGTGTACATTTTGTGTGAATCATTTTACACCATTCTGCTTTGTGAATGAGCATGCTAGCAGATTCCATGGCTAATGTAGTATCCGAAGCACGAGCTGTTCTATTCTGGAAAGGGGCAGGGAGCAGCAGCTCATTTGCATGTAAAGATACAGACATGAAAAGAGCGTGTTTTTGCTTCTACCCAAAAAGGGGCATTTACAGCATGGTATAATAAATGGTCTGTGGGGTATTTTTAAGCTGAAACTTCACAGACACATTCTCGGGACACCTGAGACTTATATTACATCTTGTAAAAAGGCTTAAAATAGGTCTCCTTTTTAATGGACGGAGCCGATAGTGACCTTAAACAATGTGATCCGTATTCATAGCCTGTAGCTAAAAGCTCATCCTAGTCGCTCCTCATATACAAAACCATTGTGTTTAAAGGTCAGATCTTCAGCCTTCATTCACAAAAGACCTACAGCCCAAAGCTCTTCTGACACTGAAAGCAGAGACGCTGATATTCACAGCACTCTCTGGTGTCACTTTTGCTTTGTTTCACGGCATTTCTCCACCTTTTTCCCTGGGGGATGTTTCCAAGAGATGCACAATCGCTATTCTTGTACCTGTAAAATATGGCGTCCCAATTTCCACCTGGCAACTTTACCCTCAGACTGTCTCTTATGAAAAGTGACTACGAGTATCTTTTGGAACGATACTGATTGCGTGACCTGGAAGATGGCTCAAATAGAAAAGAATAGAGAACATGAAGAATAGGTGTATTGTGTATTGTGTGGGGCGATATTTGCGTGACAACACAAGCAAAAACACATACTGAAGGACCTCCCTATTCCCAAAGGGTCCAGAAGTTCAAAAACAGAGTATTCTTATAGGCTGAAAGACATAGAGATGGTAATACATAATGTATACAAGTATACCTAATCAACGTCAGTTATTTAAAAAATAAAATATACCCAATTCCCTCATTATCAATTAAGCTCAATATAGATGATCATCCATGATGTGTTTGGTGTCTGAAGTTTGCTTCTTTAGTTTAGTGTGGTGTGAATTTAATGCCTAATCTGCACACACTTACCTCAAAATACCTACACAATTCAATACTATGTATACGGATATGATGACTATATCATCATCCATAAATGTCAGACTCATATCAGACTTGCTTCATTGGATAATCTCACATATACTGTAGATTTGTACTTAAGAACTGCTGCTGTAACCATAAAGACTGTCCTGGGCTCATCCCAGGACTCTAAAGGTCCGTTTACACCTTTTTAGTCTTCTTTTTCGGCTTCTTCTTCTTCTTCTCCGTCGGCAAGACCGGTTTTGTACTTGAGCGCCATCAAGTCGTACTTTTATGTAACTTCAGCGGCTCCGGGCAAGTGAACAAAAGCGCAAATCTCATTGGTTGGCCAGTTTTTGATGCGGCGTGTCAAAAACACCCCGAAAAAATGCCCCAATGGCTGTCAATGGGAGTGTTCACACCCATGCGTAAAACGCGTGGCGTCAACCCATTCCTTTTTTTTTAACATCGATGGGTTCGTTTTTTCAGCGAGTGAGTAGCGGATGAGAACCTCATGACTCTCTTATGAGGTTGTGGCTATTTTTTTTGACGACACTGAAATGCAAGCATATATTCTACGTGGTCATACACTAGACTACACTTTCTACACTAAATAGCATTGCTTGTTTCTTTGTCTCTTCTCTGCAATTATGTAAATGATAACCCGGTGATTGATAGTCCATTGTATTTATTTTGCACCTGGCATATATGTGCATATAAGTATTCTTGACCTCTTATTCAAATAGCTAAGTGCCCCATTATTGCGTTGTTGTATTATCATATTGACCACAAAAAAGACTATTCATATTAAACTCTTCATCAATTTGCAGGGACATAAACATTTTTGGGCACAACAATAGTTGCCTTATAATGAGTCTTTATTAGTCACATATTCATTACAGCACAGTCAAATTGTTTTCATTGCCAACCCCAGCATGTTAGGAAGTTAGGGTCAGCCATGATACAGCGCCCCTGGAGCAGAGAGGGTTAAGGGCCTTGCTCAAGGCCCCAACAGTGGCAGCTTGGCAGTGCTGGGGCTTGAACCCCGACCTTTCGATCAGTAACGCAGAGCCTTAACCGCCAAGCCACCATATACCTTATACCCACCCACCCCCTCCCCAAAAAAATGTATGGGTCTTACCATAAGTATGTGAATGCTATTCCTGTGACTTAGAATTCAGTCAAATCATTACTTATTTAAAAAGAGTATATTGTATATTCACAATATGTTCCTACTGGTGTCACTCAGAAGAGGACGGGCTCCGTTTTGAGTTTAGTTCCTTTTAAGGTTTCTTCCTCTTGTCATCTCATTAGCAATCTAAGTTTATATCTGGATATCTGTAAAGCTGCATTGTGACGATCTATGTTCTATAACATGTAAAACAGAAACATGAAAGTAATATTCTAAAAGCGACTCATGTATACACCTTAATCACACTACTGTCATTCAGAATAAGGTCAATAATTAGATCGCTGCTGTCCATGTAAACGTAGTCAATGTCTATTATTAAAAGCGTGATACAAATAAAACTTAATTGACATCTGAAAGCCATGCTTCCTACCTGACACTGACTCATGTGGTTTGATAACAAACTATGTTTCTGAGAAAGAATTCCAGATTCAAAATGGCATGCTACGGCCGTGTTTCCATTTTTCAGCTCCCATTTTTATAGACAGTTATGTGTCATACGGTGTCACAAACCACATTACCAGATCTGTTTGAGAAACTGAACAACTGGACAAAGCAGATTAAGGTCAGGGGGTGAGCGTGGGATGTTTTAATACTGAAATGTATTATCTACTTTAGATTCGTAGCTCCAGTGCAAAACAAACTATGCCTTGGCTGATCAAATACATTTGGTTTAAGAGGGAGTATTAGCTACAATTTTAGATTTTAGATGAACTAAGGACAGCTCATGTACATTGATTGTACTGGAACCCTAACTGATGCACATGCCATTAAAATTTACAGGGACTATGAGAAATCATAGAAATATCTCATCACTGGGATTTCTTTCTATGATTGTTGTCATTTTCTTTTTGATCACACTAACATCATTTCATGATTCTGATTACATGCTTTGCGGTTGGACATCAAGCGTAATTTGACATTAGCTGCTTGATTGCTTTTTACTTCCTGTTTGTCTTTTTCTGCTTTATTGGACTTATCATGTAGTGATTGAAAGTTTGATTTGTGGCCTATATTTTGGTATGTTTCTTCTTTTCTCTGCGTTTTTCTGCCTCTCCCTTGTGTGTTTATGCAAATCCACAGAGCCATTTGCTTCCAAATAGCAATCATTAACAATCCTGTAAACACAGCAATGAGAACCAACTACACAGGGGATTCTTTCTGATAGTGCATAGCAATTTCTATTGGAAAAAAGACAGCAGATTAGTTGTGCATCTCTAACAAGCCAAATAAATGAGACCATGTGAGTGATTAGGGCCAGATGTGTGTGTGTGTGTATAATACAGTTGTAGAAAGGTCCAAATGTCTGATTCAAGCTCCATCATCATCAGTTATCAAACGCTCATGTATTTGATGTCAAATTCTATTTCTCATTTCTCAAACATCACTCTACACTAAAAAAAAGTCCAGTGCTGTGTGTTCCCTCTGACTCAATGCGTTAAGGAAAAAATTATCAAAAAATTCAGATAGCTGTTTGATTCATTCTGAAAAAATGTACGAATTTCACTCCTTTTTTTTTTTTTTTTTTAAACTGGAAGCTATACAGTGTATGAAGCAAGCTCATACTTACCAGTACCCTTAATCACACACTCGCTTGTTTGGCTCTGTAACAACACCTGTACATAAACAGTTGATAAAAGTTCATATTTAAAACTGAACTGTTTAATCATCCGAATGACTTTACTGAGTCAATTCATTTGACTCAGTTCACCAATAAGAGCTTTTTCAGCTCCCAGATGGCTCATTGACAATTTTTCTTAAAATGGACAAACTTTGCGATATTTTGACTTGTGATTGTGCTTCTTTGCCTAATTATGGCTGGAATTGTTCCATGAAATCTTCTCTACTTTCTCATTAACAAAATAATGTTACATTGCATTTTACAACATCTGTTTAAACAACTGGAAACTCAAGGCTCAACAGAAAAGTGTTCACCCTAACACAGAGAGATCGGGAGTCTGTGAGCTCATATATGTGGAAAAGGGCAGATAGGCTTCCACATGGCATCCACCAGGATGATGAAGATGAGACGTGGGTGGAGCTTTCAGCAGGACAACAATTCAAAGCATGCAGCAAAGGAAACTCTCAATTGGTTTCAGAGAAATAAATCAAGGCGTTAGAATGGCCCAGTCAGTCACCTGACTTGAACCCAATTGAACAAGACTTAAAGACGATATGTTTAGAAGAACGGGCCAAAATCACACCTGAATACCGCTGCCCATTCATTTCTTCATACGGGAAGCGTCTTGAAGCTGACATTACAAACAAAGGCTTCTCCACTAAGTATTAAATACATTTCAGTTAGTGTGAGCAGTATTCTTTTCCTGTGGCATTCCACTTTATTACACATAACTTCATTTATGGACTTTAATGTTTGGATTTCTTTATATGTGTGGATTTAATACCAAAGTCTGGTGAAAATTTCATGTGAATAGCCTCATTGGAAATATACTTACTGAAACAAATGTTGACGTGTTCAATATATATGTATATGTTACTACAGTGCAAAACCAAACAGGTTTTGGCTGGTCGACTACATTTAGGGTAAAAGGAACATTGTGCACGTTTTATTTTTGGCTGAATTATCATTTTAAAAGACAACAGCTGAGATAGCCTATACTCTATGTATCTAATACAAATAAACTGAGGAGACCGGATGTAGAATATCCTACCTGTAATAAATAGGAACATATCATGTGTATGATGGATTCCTTCATCCTACATTCTCCTAAAAGCGAGCGAGCGAGAGAGAGAGAGAGAGAGAGCATTCCATTTGCATTTTTGTAAATCAGTTTCATCCACAGAAATGAAAACATGGCACAAACGCACGAGCATGAAAATATACAAAACAAACCAAAGCGTACTGTTGTTTTAGTGCATTTAAATGGCAAACAAATGCCTCACAGACCTGCTGTGGGATTGGGGAGGGGGGTAATGCATGCACATAGACACACATGCGCACAAAAACCAATCCCTGATCACTACTTTTCCTAATGACCATTGTTCCTGAAAATCACTGACCGCCATGGTTCCAAATGACTAATCACTGATTACCATTGTTTACAACAGTCACTGATCGCCAGTGTTACCAGTGACCAGTCACTAATGGCCATTGTTCCCAACAATCTCTTATCACCGTTGTTCCCAATGACCATCTCTGATCACTGGTGTTCCCAATGACCTGTCACTGTTTGCTGTTGTTCGCAACAATCATTGTTTACCATTGTTCCCAATAACCAGTCACTGACCACCTTTGTTCCCAATGACCAGTCACCTGATTATCATTGTTCCCAACAATCACTGATCACCACTGTTTCCAATGACCAATCACTCATCACCATTGTTCCCAATGGCCAATCACTCATTACCATTGTTCCCAATGACCAGTCACTGATTACCATTGTTCCCAACAATCATGGATCACCACTGTTCCCAATGACCAATCACTCATCACCATTGTTCCCAATGGCCAATCACTCATTACTATTGTTCCCAATGACCAGTCACTGATTCCCATTGTTCCCAATGACCAGTCACTAATTACCATTGTTCCCAATGGCCAATCACTCATTACCATTGTTCCCAATGACCAGTCACTAATTCCCATTGTTCCCAATGACCAGTCACTCATCACCACTGTTCCCAATGACCAATCACTCATTACCATTGTTCCCAATGACCAGTCACTGATTACCATTGTTCCCAGTGACCAGTCACTGATTCCCATTGTTCCCAATGACCAGTCACTGATTACCATTGTTCCCAATGACCAATCACTCATCACCATTGTTCCCAATGGCCAATCACTCATTACCATTGTTCCCAATGACCAGTCACTGATTACCATTGTTCCCAACAATCACTGATCACCACTGTTCCCAATGACCAATCACTCATCACCATTGTTACCAATGGCCAATCACTCATTACCATTGTTCCCAATGACCAGTCACTGATTCCCATTGTTCCCAATGACCAGTCACTGATTACCATTGTTCCCAACAATCATGGATCACCACTGTTTCCAATGACCAATCACTCATCACCATTGTTCCCAATGGCCAATCACTCATTACCATTGTTCCCAATGACCAGTCACTGATTACCATTGTTCCCAATGACCAGTCACTAATTACCATTGTTCCCAATGACCAATCACTCATTACCATTGTTCCCAATGACCAGTCACTAATTACCATTGTTCCCAATGACCAGTCACTGATTCCCATTGTTCCCAATGACCAGTCACTGATTACTATTGTTCCCAATGACCAATCACTCATCACCATTGTTCCCAATGACCGGGCACTGATTACCATTGTTCCCAATGACCAATCACTGATTACCATTGTTCCCAATGACCAATCACTGATTACCACTGTTCCCAATGACCAGTCACTAATCACCATTGTTCCCATTCTATTCCCTGTTCCCTCTATTCCCTGTTCCCTTTGTTCCCTGTTCAATTCTATGTTATTTTAAGTGGCTTCAGAAGATCTTCATTCATCATGTAACATATTTTGTTATTCAAATGACCATGTTCATTCAATGAATATGCAAATTAGTCTATGATGTCATTTGGTGACTTCTATTGACATGGTGAGCGTGCAGTATATTATTATGCATTATGTGGAATAACTACTGTGTTTTATTCACTCTTCTAAAGGTTATAACCCTTTCAGTTTATTAATAGTGGAAAAACTAAGAATTTTTTCTCAAGTTAAAATTCAAATGAAGCAAAATCTCAGTAGCTGAGTGAGTGAACGAGCATTAATTGATACAGACGTGTAAACGCAGCTACACATGGAAGCACTTACAGCATTAGAGACCTCCTGGCTGCTGTGTGTGTGTGTGTGTGTGTGCGCGTCTGTGATGGAGATGGAGTCTGTCTTTTATCAGTCTCCATTTGAATGGACAGCATTTGTGCTGCTCAGGTTAATTTGTGTGAGTGCGGGGCAGCAGGTGGGACTTGCTGTCTCGTCTTAATCACATGACAACAGATTCTCCACACCTGGACATTGGACACGCACGCACACACACACACACACACACACACGCAGAAAAAGACACCCACACAAATGACACCTGGTGCTTTTCTGGTTTTGTCTCTGCAAAATATCACCCAGAATGATATGCATTATTTTTCTTGACATTTTCTCAAAATATGGGAAGACAGCCATCCTTATGCTACCTTGTACTGAACAGACTTTATTTCTTCACAAAATTCTACCATGATAGCCTCTTCGCGAATGGAACGTAGGGATAATGACTGCACTGTATTTAAAATCTTTCTTGTTATACCAAAGCACAGTTGAATTCTACAATCTGATTGGTCAAAAGCTGATCATTATAGCTGTTGATCTAATACATTAGCGTTTCTACAGTAACAGCTTATTCATAGCGACTCTCCACATAATCTAAGACTAAAGCAGGTTTTTAAAAAAGCATGCTGTGTTATTTAACAAATAAAAACATTTAACCACGGTGCAGTTGAACGCTCAAATTGGTCAGAAGGTGTGCGATATTTTCATATAAGAGCACGGCTTGGAATGTAGTTTCGGCTGTAACACGAACGACAGGTTAATATGAAAGCGCTCATGCTAATACGTTATTGTTTCTATGGTAACAGCTCATACACAGGGACTTGTATGACGGATGCTTAACATAATCTAAGACTAAGAATAAACAGATTTAAGAAACATTAAAGTACAACTTATCGTTGTTGATGTGGTGACATCAACAATTGGTTTTCCGGTTTCTCAGCAAAATGACAAGATGTATTTTATTTATTTTATTTTTGAGAGAAAGAGAAAGGGATGGGGGGGGGGGGGCTGGTGAGGGAATGGCTGTTTATCCCGTTATAACAAGTGAGAACAGGAACTAACTTGTCTCTCGGACATTCCACAACATTAAACCTAACTACAATCCGTTAAAATTCACAACATTTCATACGTTAATAAATTAAACACTGTAATGATTGGCAAATCGCTGTGATATAACACATTCCAGACCATGCTGTTATATGAAAATAATGCACTTCAGGGGGTAGCGGTACTCTGCTTTAGGCATGTCTGCATTACACCCCTCTGGTGTGCATTATTTTTGTATAACAGCACAGTTTGTCATGTGTTACTCCTTACATAATCATTGCTTTATTTTACATTTAAGGAAGGAGTCTCCAGTGTCAGAAGTTTCTGCCAATAAAAACAGGACAGAGGACTAAGGCCCTGTTTATACTAGTGCGTTTTCGTTTGAAAACGCATAAATTTTGCTACGGTCACGCCTGTCGTCTACACTACTCCGGTGTTTTCGACCCTCGAAAACTGAGACTTCTGGAAACGCCGAAGACCCCGTTTTAGTTTGAAAACTCCGGGCTCGTGTTTCAGTGTAAACAGACCAAAACAAAGGCTTTTGAAAATGAAGGTGTGGCTTCACCCAACATTCGCTCCCTGATTGGGTCTTCTTGATCGTTGCATATCCTTCCCTGTTTCGTCAAGCCCCTATCATATGACCATTACACTACCTTGATCGTATACACAACAGCACGGAGACTGAACCGCGAGCTTAGCTGGCTTTGTCGCCATTCTTAGCAGCCATTGTGCAGTTCAATTCTGTATTTTATAATACTGCAGCTGCCTACATGCACAAAAGAGGCGAGCTACGATTAGAGCGATCGGCAACAAATCTCATTTCAAGCGGCGTAAGCCCTACATGGAACGCCGGTTTTTGTGGAATGGTTTGTTGTGCCAGCCGGTGACTAGCAACCAACTTCCTGTTTATACATATATGCGCATGCCCAGTGTGCACGAATGGTCATGTGACCATTCGTGTCATGTAGTGTGTACAGAGATCGCTTCTGATACACGGCGGAAACGCCAGTGTGGACAAGATTCGTTTCCATTTTAAAAAACGCCGTTTTAAAACCAAAACGCACTAGTTTAAGCAGGGCCTTACACGTGTACCTCTGTAACATGACAAGCTGCTTTTTTCTTAGTAATGTCGCGAGAAAGAAAAACGAGAAAGAAAGAGAGGCTGGTGAGGGGACGAATGTTTAACTCTGCTATAATGCAAGCGATCACATGAACTTACTGGTCTTGTGGAAGTTCCACAACATCATTAAATCTAATTATATACTGATAAAAAGTTTGATATGTTATTCTTCGATTAATAAAATGTAATTGCTGGCAAATTATCCTCATTTGTAAGTCGCTTTGGATAAAAGCGTCTGCTAAATGAATAAATGTAAATGTAAATTGCTCTGATACTCCATACCGCTTATCCTACACAGGGTCCCGGGGGAACCTGGAACCTATCCCAGGGAACTCGGGGACACCCTGGACGGGGTGCCAACTCGTTGCAGGGCACAATCGCACACACATTCACACACTACGGACAATCTGGAAATGCCAATCAGCCTACAACGCATGTCTTTGGACTGGAGGAGGAAACCGGAGTACCCAGAGGAAACCCCCGAAACACGGGGAGAACATGTGAACTCTGTGCACACAGGGAAGGAGCAGTAATCGAACCTCCATCCACGAGGCAAACATACTAACCAGTAAGCCCCAACATTACACCTGTCCGTTATTATTTTCCTATTACATCACGTATCTTTGTGTTATATTCCTTATGTATGGTATATCGAAAATTTTGAGACTGCTATCATAACAACCTAGAAAATGCTATAGTAGCGTGAAGAGTTTTGTCCGAAATTGTCTCACCTACTAATCCAGGCAGATATAATTTTGGTTATTTCGGAAAGTGAAAATTTCGGTAACTTTACTCATGTCCCCAGAAAAAATCTATGATGGTTGTGGTTCTAGCGATAAACTATTTTTATATCGCTGAGCTCTAACCGTACTGTTGTAAAATGCACAGAGTCAGCCTGGCGTAATTGCCAAGTAGTGAACACTCCAGGAGGGCTAAACTCAAAATCCAATTTGAAGCTGTTAAAAAGTGCACTGTCTTTCCATCTTTGTCTCGTCTGGCTGAACGGAGACATGATTTGTGCTCGACTGGACAGAGGCTGACAGGAAAAACACCGAATCCCACAATCTTCAGGGGTCGGCGACACTGAGGCCCCACAATTATTTACATAATTATTTAGGGTTTCGGATGTCAAGAAAGGCAGAGCGACACTGCATACTGTAGGTGAGAGAGAGAGAGAGAGAGAGAAAAGAAGTGAGAAAGAGAGAGAGGCAGAAAGATTTAAAGAAAGAAATATATTTATCGAAAGGGACAAATTGGGGAAGATGGAGGAAGATACAGACAGAGAGACAGAAAGAGCTAGAACAGAAGTAAAAAGAGAGACAAGCTGATAGAGAGATAGACATTTGAGAGAGAGAGAGAGAGAGAGGAAAATAAGGGCAGACTGAGAGACTGAGATTGACAGACAGAAAAAAAGGAAAAGAGATGGCGAGAGAGAGAGAGACAGAAGAGTGCAGTATGTGTGTGTGTGTGTGTGTGTACTTTGCACTGTATGAGCACTCTCTCTCTCTGAGGCGCCGTCATCTCCCTAACGATTTCTTTATTTTTGCAGGAAAAGCGAATCGTCAGGGGAACAGCTCCACTTCCGCTGCAGACCCGTCGCCCTGCCGTCTGCACCTCCACCTTCAGGGAGTGCGGCTCTCCTTTCATCCCTCCACCCTTTCATCCTCCACGCCATCAATATCATTCCTGCAGACCCCCGAGACCTCCGAGGCCTTACGGAGAAAAACAAACCACACCGCATTTCTGCTCTGACTCAGACACCACACACGCAACACACGTTATGACTTTCAGCTACATGTGCATGAGATATGATGTTACACCAAGATGCAAACGTGTGTGTGTGTGTGTGTGTGTGTGTGTGAGTTTTTGGACTTAATATTTGTGTTTTAGTACTAAACAACATGCTTTATGTTACATGCTGCTGTCTACTATCGTTCTTTTTCAAACCTTTTTCTACTATACTATACTATTCTATACTTTACCGTACTGTCTGGGATATTACAGTTCATACGGTACACGCTACTATATTTTACTATTCTATACTATACCATAGTTTATGGGAAAAACAGTTCATAACAGTTCAAACCAGCACAATAGATTAGTAGATGAAGTGAAAATTAAACATAGTACAAAGTTTTCACACAAACAGGTTATTTCAGACAGTACACATTACTATAGTATATTAAATATATTAGTAGGAGTAGAGACACTTTAACATACAGTAGCACACAAGGTTTCAGAGAAGTGGTTAAGGCAGTGGACTCCTGATCGGAAAGTTGTGAGTTCAAATCCCAGCACTACCAACCTGTCACTGTTGGGCCCTTGAGCAAGGCACTTAACCCTCAACTACTCAGTTGTGTAAAATGAGATAAAATGTGTAAGTTGCTCTGGATAAGGCCATGTAAATGTAAATGTAAAGTGTATACCACACTGGGCATGCGCATATAAGTGTAAACAGGAAGTTGGTTGCTAGTCCAAACCAGCGTTCCATGTAGGGCTTACATCGCTTGAAATGAGCTTTGTTGCCGATCGCTCTAATCATAGCTCGCCTCTTGCGCATGTAGGCAGCTGCAGTATTATAAAATACAGAATTGAACTGCACAATGGCTGCTAAGAATGACGACAAAGCCAGCAAAGCTCGCGGTTCAGTCTCCGTGTTGTTGTGTATATTATCAAGGTAGTGTAATGGTCATATGATAGGGGCTTGACGAATCAGGGAAGGATACGCAATGATCCAGAAGACCCAATCAGGGGGCGACTGTGGGTGAAGCCACGCCTTCGTTTACACTGAAATGCGAACCTGGAGTTTTCAAACTAAAACGGGGTCTTCGGCGTTTCCAAAAGTGTCGGAGTAGTGCGGACGACAGGCGTAACCGTAGCAAAAATGATGCGTTTTAAAATGAAAATGCACTAGTGTAAACAGGGCCTAAGTATAGTAGTAGATGCAAAGTAGATGAAAAGTAAGCTACTATACTATGCAATACTTTACTGCTATATCATACAATACATATATCATACAGTACACACTGCTATACTATACTATATAATAGTTAATACAGTATACTATACTATACTATACTAAGTATAGTAGCAGATGCAGGAAAATTGAAAGCATATTTTACAATATTTCCTGAGAGATAGAATGGTTCAGTCAAAAGACCTTCAGTAACTGTGCAAGCAAAGTGCTTCTGAGGCTGAACTCTATATACTAAGTATAGTATCTGGTCTTTTCTTGTTTTGTCATGTCAGTCTTTGACTCCTGATTGCATTCAGATTTTTTTTATTTTTTATTCTTCTCTGCTATTGTCTTACAACAGTATTGACACACTGTGTGCATCATTACTGGTGATAGTACATTGGTGGTAGAACAGTTTGCATGGAAGAGTGAGGGCAAGCAGTAAAAGCCCAACATGCCACTCTTTAACTGAACAGTCATCTCTAAAACCATAAAATGTCACTATTGTCACAGAAATTCCATTAAAGTCTTGGAGAGCATTAAGAATTCAGTTCCAGAGTGACTTTTAGTCTTATAAATAACACTCATCGGCAACATGAAATTCGGAAAATGTACAGAAAATGTGTATGTTTGCTTCTTTGATGCCCAAAGTCATCACACGCAATACAAGATGATCCATTTTTGCTGTTTAGCACACTCCTCACATGGACGAATATTAGATTTAGAAACACTTTGCTGGAGGGCATGTGTGAACAGTCTCAGCTGGTACATTGTGTACATATGTGTGTGTGTGCGTGTGTGTGTGTGTGTGTGTGTGTCATGTTGAAATGACAGTGGAAAACTGGGGAATTTTGAAGGGTAGCACAGCAACAAGGCCACAGAGCAAAGCAAAACGTGTTTTTTTCCCCTCCCCGAGCAGCACATAATCAGAAACAGCCTCCAATCATGTAACACAAGTTGAGCTCAACCTACATCAATCCACTTTTTTTCCCCTCTTTTTCTTCTTTCTGAGTGCAGCTGATTGCTCCAGATGGAAATTATGATCATAAACATATAAATATTGCAGGACTCGTAAAAATCAATCTCTCAGGTGAACTCAAAAGTGTACACTGATTTACCAGTTTATTACTTACAGCTATCCAGGACCTACTTCTACTGTAAGTATATAAGGCTTCAAATAGTTAGAAAGCACAGATTCCCTATGGACCCTAGATTTTTATCACTTCCTAGTCTAAATTTCCTGGACCCCTAGATTCCTTAGACATTAAGATTCTCAAGTCACTATATATCCATTACTTCCAGAAACACTGGTTTCTTAAACCCCTAGATTTTGGAATATAGTACATACTGTATCTAGATTCCCCAGGGCTTAGATTTTCACCTCTAGACAGTCTAGATTTCTAGACGTATAGATTCTCTAGAGACTAACGTGGATTGTCTAGTCCATGGATTTCCATGCCTTCCAATAAGCCTATATTTTCGGACACTCTATATCTATAACTTCGAGAAAGCCTACACTTTTTAGACCTTTAGATTTCATAGACACCCAGATTGTCTAGACCCTCGATCAGGGGTGTCCAGTATTATCCGTAAAGGGCTGGGGGTGGTGCAGGTTTTCATTCCAACCAAGCAGGAGCAACCCTGAGTCTATTGAAAGCCAAACTCAACTGATTAAACAGGTGGAATCAGGTGTGGCTCCTGCTTGATTGGTTATGAAAACCTGCACCCACCTTGCCCTTTGAGGATAAGATTGGACACACATGCCCTAATGTACCTCCCACTTCCAGAATGCCTAGGCTAACTAGTTGCCTAGATTATATAGACACCTAGATTATTATCATTTCCAGCAAGCCGAGAGTTCCTGATTTCCATCAACTACTGTAAGTCCAGATTCCCCAGACCCTTACGATGTCTACACCCCTAGCTTCTCCAAAGCTTTCATAGATCACTTCCAGAGAGCCTAGATTTCCATACTTTCCATGAAGTCTGTATTTTCCAGACCCCTAGCTTCCCATAAATACAGTACATAGGTTCCTAAATTCCCTAAAACCTAGTTATCCACGACTTCCAGAATTCCTAGGTTTTCTAGCTGAATAAGATTCCATAGGCCCTTCATTGGCCAGACACCTAGATTCCTTCCTTAGCCATCTACATTTTTAGCACTTCCAGGAAGCCTGGTTTTGTTGGGTATCTTGAATTTCACCATGTTCAGCAAGTCCAGCCTTCAACCCTTGAATTAAGATTTCCATTAGGTCAAGAAACCCTAGATTTCCTAGATATCTTTATTTTAGAGACCATCATTTCCAGTAAACATATATTTCCCAACCCTTTGGTATCCTTAACCCCTAGACTCCCTTGTCCCTAGGAAGCATATATATATTCCTATACTCCATGTTTAGTAGACACATACATTCCTTAGAATCTAGTTATCCATAACTTCCTAAATGCCTAGATTTCCTTCTCACCAACCCTCTTCCTGGAAATCTACCTTCCTGCAGGTTTCATCTCCAACCAAAATCGAACACACCTGTTTTAGTTGTTCAAGAACTTCTTAAGGCAATGATTAAATGGTAAGCTGGGCATGACTAGGGTTGGAGCTAAAGTATTCAGTAAGGTAGATCTCCAGGAACAGGGTTGCTGATCACTGCCCTAAACCAATAGATTCCATAGATTCCCAGATTTTTAGCATTTCCATAAAGCCTAGTTTTGTCAGTCCTTTATATGACCTCAGTAGTGTTCCATTATACAGATAATAAGGTCACAGATAATACTACCATTCTCCAGATGCTGCATTTAATGTGCTTCAAAATTAAAATAAATTAATAAAACACATTTTAACAAATAGAAAATCAGGGAAACTGGCATTTCTACATTGTTCTGATAAACTACTGAAAGCTACCATCGGTCCTCTTTAACAACATAAACAATATTCTAGAAGTTTCCCTGAAAAACAAAACTGAACCCTCAAATTGTTGCTGCAATATTTTATAGGATTGAACATCGTCCTCTTTGAAAATGAGAAGCTGTAAACAGATATAGTGATGCAGCGAAGATCATCATATGGGACTGGACAATTATCATTAAAACTAAATAAAATTAAGCAAGTATTTAGAGGAGAGTGATTGGAAAAATAACTCTGGAAGCGAACCTTGACCCCCAGGCCTCTCTGTCTAAACAATAAAACCTTGAGTGTGATTGGTTTAGGAGCTGGTCGTTTTGATTGTGCGCCGTTTGCAGAGCACGTTTAGCCACAGAGGTACGAGAGTTCTGGCTAAAATCATCCAGAAATCACCGCTCCGTCCTGACACTCAAAAGCTTTTCCTCTGTCTGATTACTGCAATATGACACAAACCATCGTGGTAATCATTGTAAATCTCAACAAACCTCGTTTAGACGACTCAGACCTGGTGCACAGCGGCTCTGACGTTTAGCGTTAGCTCATGATGGGGCTGACTGCGTCTGGGTGGGTAATTTAAACATGAAAAGACGCATTCGCTTCCTGAATTGTGTCATTTACAGGCATGGTAATCATGCCAAAGCAGAAATGAGAGAAATGATATTTAAAAGCGTCTGATAGCTCGTTGCTAATCACAGGGTTGAATCCTTTCAAGCTACAGTACATCAGTGAAGCTCCTGATATTCCTTCTTTCAAGGTGCTCTGTAATTTCCTTTATGAGTCTCAAATCATGATGAAAGGATAAATGATTTCTGCTTAGAATTCTGATAAAAGTATTGCTCAAATACTGTCAAAGCATTTGCAGTAGGGAGTTTAAAGTGAAACCTTTCTACATGGTGTTAAAGTTCCATTCTGGTAGCTGCATTAAATTCAATTTGATCAGCAAATTGGATCGCTTCAATTCATCAGGTTTAATAAAGTCAAATGCAGGGTAAGTTATGTAGCTACCTAAACATAGCACCGCACTAGTTGCCTTGGCTAACGTTAATGTTACCCATTGAACAGTAGCATCGAAAAAATACACTTTCAGCAAGAAGAGCACTAAACTGTACAGTTCCTTGTCACTTGAGTGGTACCGTCAATAAATCATACACCTTTTACACATGTAGTGTATGCTTACGTTTTGACTCTACATGGTAATTATGGTACAATTAAGTACCTTAAATTTTTCAAAGTTTACACTACATACACATTGATGGATGGATCCAGGTGGCACATCAGGGACCTAATGGCGACTAGGATGGATGCAATTGCAGATGAGAGCTTTTAATAAAGCGAGGCAGGCAGACAAATCCAAATCACATGACGATATCGTGGTCAAAAACAGGCAATGGGTCAGGCGATCTGTAAACAGGCATAAACTAGGCTAGGCAAGGCAAGAAACGAGAACGAGAAACAAGAAATAAGATCAATGAACATGAAACGAAATGAGGAACAGTGTACAAACGCTTGGTACGGTGATAACACTCAATAATGCAAAGTCATTGTGTTCAAACAGTCTCTTTATACTGTGGTTGTGAGTGCTGTGAATTTGATGCAGTTGTGCCTGATTAGAATGTGAAAGTGTTCTGGGAATAGCAGTCCATGGCGGCCATGTTTGTAGGCCGCAGTGCAGGATGGGAAATGTAGTCACTGATTTGCTGTGACATGACACCAGGTGGAAAATGCTTATTAAAGGTACGAAGGATAAGGGTAGCATGCCGGCAACAAGGAAAGGTCCGGTTTCTGAGAGTATAGGCAAGCAAAGTAGCAAGCAAGCAAACCGTATGTTCACGCTAGCAAGCAACAATTCATTATGATGTGTTCCTGGTGCCTTGTAAGTAGTAATTTGCAAGCTGTATTGACGTCCTTTCCTATCTCAGAATGTTCTTTGTGCATGTATTTTGTTCTACTATAGTGTACTTTAAACATCCATCCATTCATCCATTTTCCATACCGCTCATCCTACACAGAGTCGCAGGGGAGCCTGGAGCCTACCCCAGGGAACTTGGGGCACAAGGCAGGGGACACGCTGGATGGGGTGCCAATCCATGGCAGGGCACAATCACACACACATTCACACACACTACAGACAATTTTGCATTTCCTTGTTGTTCATAGTGTGTGAATGTGTATGCAATTGTGCCCTGCGACGGGTTGACACCACATCCAGCCTTGTGCCCAGAGCTCCCTGGGATAGGCTCCAGGCTCCCCTACGACCCTCTGTAGGATAAGCAATTTGGAAAATGGATGGAGGGATAGAAGATCAAGTAAGTATGAAGGTATTTGAGATCTGTGTTTCTAGTAGTTTCCCTCACTGAGTAACTGACCATTCTGTTACTGCTGCAGCGTTATACAGCACTTAACGTTGACCTCTTGAAACGCTGTTAACAGAAACCGTGGACGGAAATCCGCCATATTGGATTGTATTGTGAATTTATCATACTGTTACACACAACAGTTAAACATATAAATTTCATATAACGTTGTATTGGCAAGTGGGCGGTGTCTCTGATTTAATCCGGGCTTTATTCATCTGGGCCAGCCGCGTTATTGTTACGGGATTCCCCGAGTCCCTCGTCTCCGGATTCTCTGTCACATTCTGTCATGCCAGGCTGCAGTGCCAGCTGGAATGGTGTTTGTGTGTGTGTGTGTGTGTGTGATGAGCTCCCACAGCAAGACTCTTATTATCCATGCAGTTCCATAGTTAATTTAATGTACTAGGGAAATTTTCATATCACCTGTTGATCTTATGCCTCTTCTTATGCTATCTATCTATCTATCTATCTATCTATCTGCTGACAACTCATACATTTAATTGTACATTATAATTATTATAATGATGCTGAGAAAATGGAGAAAGTTTTAGTGTGTTTGCTTCATTTTTTTGTTACTCACATGGGAACAGTGCTAACTGGAATAGGGAAGGTCGAGCAAGGTTTATGTGCTCTCTCTCTGTGTGTGTGTGTGTGTGTGTGTGTGTGTGTGGACATGCACTGTTGGTCTCTGCAGCACTTAAGTGTGTGTGAACAGAAAAAGCCCACCTGTGCTTATTTAGAAGCAAGTGGGAGTTGGTAGAAGAGTTCACAGTGGCATTGTGCACATAGTTATACAGCTAGGAAAAAAAAAATCGCTGCACATTTATACAAACAATTACTGAGTATTTAAGAATTTTTATAGACAGGAAACTTGTAATTCTTGTCATTATTAAACACATTATGTAGAATGTATAAAACAACATGCTGTGTATAATGCAGCTTTGTGATGTGTGTTGGAGTTGCTCTTATAATATTTGATCCCTCTGGGGTTTTTTTCCCTTCTTTTTTTTTTTGGCATGGTCCTTAGCTAAAGAAGGTATGTACAAAGTTCTGTATTTGAGCAAATTTACGGACTGAATCACCTTACCTTCTCAGTAAAGGCTAGACCGTTCTGTTCACCAAGCTAGAAAACAGATAATAATAATAATAATAATAATAATAATAATAATAATAATAGGAGTGGTTAGCATGTTTGCATCGCAACCTCCGGGGTTGGGGGTTTTGAATCCCGCTGGAGTTTGTGCGGAGTTTTCATGCTCTCTTGTGTTTTGGGGGTTTCCTCCACGCACTCTGGTTTCCTCCCCCAGTCCAAAGACCTGTGCTGTAGGCTGATTGGCATTTCCATAGTGTGTGAATGTGTATGTGTTTGTACCCTGCGATGGCTTGGCACCCCGTCCCCGCCTTGTGCCCTGAGTTCCCTGGAATAGGCTCCAGGTTCTGCGTGATTATGGAAAATGGATGGATGGATGGATGGATGGATAATAATAATGATGCGTACTCCTGCTGGAGGGCTTGGGGGGAGTAAAAAGCAGTAAACAGGAAAAATCATTGCACAAAATATTTTTGATCTAGTCCTATTACAAATCGCTTGTCTAAGGTCGCTTGTCTAACATTTTTTGTTAGACCATTTCATTAGATCAACAACCGTTGATCTGTTGCTCAAACTGTTCAAATGTTCTAACAATCATTACCTTTAATGCTTTATCACTTGTAAAGCATTACATTTAGACTATTTTCCCTTTTCAGCAGAAAATTTAAGGTAGCATCAAAAATGAATAGAGTTAATTAATGTTAATTATATATCGGTCTAATGCTAGCCAATTCAAACAAACAGTACACTGACTGCGTTTACATGGACAACAATTATCCACTCTTAATCTAAGACCATAATTTGATTAAGAAACTACCATGTAAACAGCAACCTTAATCTAATTAAGGTCATAATCTAATTAAGCTCTAATCGAATTAAGACAGGTGGAGTACTCCTGTTTTAATCGTATTATGGACGTGTATTACAGACATGTAAACACCTTAATCACATTATGAACGTCGTGTGAGCGTTTTCACCGCATTTTGCGACAGGACACGATCACACACGGCAGTTTTACGTTTTACGGCGAACAAGAGAGTTCGGCTGTGTCCCAAACCGCATACTTGCCTACTATAGGCCTGTAGTGGGGAAAAATACATGTATCTTGGCTACTATACAGTAGGCAAGTATGCGATTTGAGACGCAGCCCACGGCTTCAAGCAGTCGTCTATTTGCACGTACAGCATGACAAATAATTAACTGCACTTAAAGCGCTCGTAAAAAAATTAAATAAAAACACCCAAAACTGTATACGGTACCATAACGAAGACGAACTGTATGTTGATACGTGAAATTCTGGAGGGACGTCGGACGGCGTGGCGCGGTGACGTAATGACGCGGGCTGTTAATCTAATTATGATCTATAACATGTAAAACGGGAACATGACAGGAGTATTCTAAAAGCGACTCATGTAAACACCTTAATCACATTATTATCTTACTCAGATTAAGGTCAATAATTAGATTATTGCTGTCCATGTAAACGTAGTCATTGACAGATTTTCACATGAATGAACTCAACACCAAAAATCGTTTACCATGAGAGAAAGTGAAGATGTCATGTCCGGGGTCTTTGAGTTAATACCGGAGAGTCCAAAACACTTACACGACTGGCAGTCATTCCAGATTTACATGTCCATTGGCTCATCCGCCATTTTTGTTTAGGAAAAAAACAAGACATTTTTGAGTGATAACTTATACTAGTATACTGCTGTCTTAAAATGTGGAGCTCTGGGAGTACTTTTTTAAAATGTTGGTGAATTATTTGTCTTCGTTAGTTAACACTCATAGATTGTTAGAAGTTGTTCTATGTTTAACATGCTAACGTAATGCCGTATTACAGTTCATCTGAAATCTTGCCAATTAGCTAGGCAGCAAAAGTGTTGGTCATGTTATTCAGTGAATAGTTGTGTTCTGTAAGTAAAGAGTAGAAAAGTAGCTGCTATTAGTTGGGAATCCATCCATTCATTTTCCATACCGCTTATCCAATGGAGTCATGGGGAGCCTGGAGCCTATCCCAGGGGACACCCTGGGGGATTGGGGACACCCTGGACAGGGTATCAACCCATTGCAGGGCACAATCACACACACACACTCATACACCCATTCACACATTATGGACAATTTGGAAATGCCAATCAGCCTACAGCACATGTCTTTGGCTGGGGGATGAAACCAGAGTACACGGAGGAAACCAAGCTCCGCGTACATATGGTGGAGGCAGGATTCGAACCTCCAACCATGGAGGTGCGAGGCAAACCGTGCCCCAACATTTAGGAATCTGTCCTCATGAAGAGCATTAGGAATCTGTCCTCATGTCCTTCCTCAAAGTAACGCTGAATAAATTCCATTTTCTCATTTCTTGCCAATATAAGCTTTTATTTTCTAACATTTAAAGTTTCGCTACGGACAAAAATGGTTTAATGTAAACACTGAAGTCCACTAATGTACAAGAAACAAAGTTGTTTACAATTTCTTACGTCCAGTATATCTTGATTGACAGATGTGTGGTCCAATTAGCGGTAAGTAATCCATTCGCAAAATATACCTACCTATTCCGTTTTGTCTGACTTGTTAATGTGTTTTCCGATTTGTCGTTGTGTTTTCGGATTTGTTAACGTGTTTTTGGATTTGTTAACATGTTTTTGGATTTGTTAACGTATTTTTGGATTTGTCGTTGTGTTTTCGGATTTGTCGTTGTGTTTTCGGATTTGTCGTTGTGTTTTCGGATTTGTTAAGGTGTTTTCGCATTTGTTAAAATGTTTTCGGATTTGTCAATGTGTTTTTGGATTTGTTAAAATGTTTTCGGATTTGTCATTGCGTTTTCGGATTTGTTAACGTGTTTTCGGATTTGTTAAAATGTTTTCAGATTTGTCATTGTGTTTTCGGATTTATTAACGTGTTTTCGGATTTGTTAAAATGTTTTCAGATTTGTCGTTGTGTTTTCGGATTTGTCGTTGTGTTTTCGGATTTGTTAATGTGTTTTCGAATTTCTCGTTGTGTTTTTGGATTTGTCGTTGTGTTTTCGGATTTGTTAATGTGTTTTCGAATTTCTCGTTGTGTTTTCGGATTTGTCGTTGTGTTTTCGGATTTGTTAATGTGTTAACGTGTTTTCAGATTTGTCGTTGTGTTTTCGGATCTGTCGTTGCGTTTTCGGATCTGTCGTTGTGTTTTCGGATTTGTCGTTGCGTTTTCGGATTTGTCCTTGCGTTTTCGGATTTGTCCTTGCGTTTTCGGATCTGTCGTTGTGTTTTCGGATCTGTCGTTGCGTTTTCGGATTTGTCGTTGCGTTTTCAGATTTGTCCTTGCGTTTTCGGATTTGTCGTTGCGTTTTCGGATCTGTCGTTGCGTTTTCGGATCTGTCCTTGCGTTTTCGGATCTGTCCTTGCGTTTTCGGATCTGTCCTTGCGTTTTCGGATCTGTCGTTGCGTTTTCGGATCTGTCGTTGTGTTTTCGGATCTGTCGTTGCGTTTTCGGATTTGTCGTTGTGTTTTCAGATTTGTCCTTGCGTTTTCAGATTTGTCGTTGCGTTTTCGGATTTGTCGTTGCGTTTATAATTTGTCAATTTTGTATTCGTATTTGTGTTTTGTTTTGCATTTCTCAGCCACCATAAAAGCAAGCGATACTGAATAAACAGCACGCTATGCAGCAACGTGTACCGATACTCACGGGTCCCTGAACGCGAGGATCCTTTTTGGTTAAAATGCTTTCCGATGAGACAAAGACTTCTAAAGGATGCTGCTACTGCGAACAGATTACCGACAATCATAACACTAGTGATATAACCATTTCCAATTTCCTGATTAAGCTACACAGCCCTAGCAATATATCATCAGAGTCCTAATTAGACTTTTTTTTAATTTCCAAATTGCTTTTCCACTGATATGCTAAATATGTCCGAAAGTCATTTTGATTGTGCCAGATTTCATGTAGACTGTAATTATAAACTGAAGTTAAAGTTGTTTTCAAATACCTTCGGGTAATATACAGAGCGAATCAGCACTGATGAGTATTTATTTATGTGCAAAAACCACTGTAGCCATGAGTCAAGAAAAATGCCTTCCATAAAATCTGTAACTGGCAGAAGAAAGTATACACAATGTGAACACACACACACACACACACACACACACACACAGAGAAAAACTAAATAACTCTCTAATAAACTTCCAGTGAGTATGAAATGAAGTACTTCTGTCTGCAAGAAAAGCTCAGTAAGAAAAAAAAAAAGTTAATGGTTATTTGTTCAGTCGTTTTTAAGATCCGGAGACGGAGAACATGAAGAGGACATGGCTTTTATGCGAGCTGACTTGGACTGCTCGGGGCTTTTTGAAGTGACGCCAGCGTGTTTTTGGAAAAAGAGAGAGAGCGAGGGAATGATGAATGTGTTCAGGGAATTCCTGCGTCTCGCCAGGTCTGCTTGTCTCCCGCTGAACCGCATCATTTCTTGTGGCCTTGTTACTGAAGCCATGGTGTGAAGAGAGAGACATGGTGAGAGAGAAAGAAAGAAAGAAAGAAAGAAAGAAAGAAGGAAGATGAATGGATTTAACTCATATGTTCTTTTTGGCTCAAGTTTGGGAAAAAAAAATTCTAACATGAAATTTTATGTGCTAGAATCATATTTTATATTTAGGATTGTGCTATATGACAATTTGATATTCATATCACAAAGAATGGGACTTTTCTGGGTTTTTTAAAAAATCATGCTGTATCATAGGCTCTTTTTTTTCCCCATTTGTTTTATTGCGTCACGTTTTACCTTAATTGTTTTGTCAAATGAAAATTCGAAACCATGGTGCGTATTGTGTATTTTGTTTTGTGACGTGCTATTTTCCTGTTATACCACAGCACTGTCGAATTCTCAAATCCGATTGATAGGAAGGTGCCGATTCATTTTCTATTATAGCAGCTACAAGGCAACTCTTAGGTTTGTATTAATGCACTCGTTTCCATGGTAACAGATTATGTAGCTTCAAGAGAGACCAAATAAAGGGAGGTTAGTGAGGGAAAGACCTATAATGCTGCTATAATGTAAGGGATGACAGGACATAACTTGTTTTGCGGACATTCCTGAACATTAAATACTATGAATGGATTAAAAAATCATTCATTAATAAATAAATATGGGAATTGTCGGAAGATTGCGTAATGAAACACAATAGGGTATGCGGTTATAGAAAGCTTCGAGCTGGTAATTCAGCTTCATGTCAGGCTGCATTACACCACCCCATCATTGATCATTTCCCTCTAACCGTATGCCTCATTATGTTTCATCCCTTACATATTCTCCATGCTTATTTATACTATAGAGATTTTTTTTTTCTGAGCTGAGAGTAACAATGTGAAGTAAAGTTTTTAAAATCATAGTGTCTGTCTCATTCCCTTCATCTATTATTTCTAGTCCCACTTGTACACACATACCTGCCATCGGTAGGATCCCCGAGCATGTGAAGGAATTCTGAAGCTTCATTTCCATCAGATCTGCCTCTACATAAAACCTCACTGAGATGAACATGTGATTTTAAAATCAACGTTTCATTTGTACTGCTACGGCAATTGGACGGAACCTTGCTAAGTAGTGAACACTGCAGCAAGGTTAAAATCAAGAGAAAACAACCATAAACCATTTTCCATCCCTCAGAGTGTGTGTGTGTGGGGAGTTTGTGGGAAAAAAAACAAGCGTGCTGCGCTGAAACAACACTTATTCCGAGCCACGCATGCCAAAACACACAGCAGAGGCCCGAAACGTGCACATGGGAGGCTCGCTAATCTCAACACACCCGCCAATCACCAAACATAACAACCATCTGCCATAAAAATCATGGTGCTATCACTGGGCCTGGAGAAAATACTTCATATTTTAAAAACTGTAGCATTTGATTTGTGACATTTAAATTGTTTTCATGAGGCCAAGTTTTCCTTCTGTAACTGAGAGCTTTGTTTGTAGCTAGCTAGTTAGAACGCAGATGATATACGTACGTAGTTGAGCAGTAAAATCATTTTTGAAAAGTATATTATGCTGTGTTAAAAGTAGTTTTTATTTAGTCCACTTAAAAAAAAAAAAAATTAACAATCTGTACATGATAGAATTACTCTGCTGAGTACACTGAAAAAAATGGAATATGTGGTCGGTCAGATTTTTAGCAAATAACATAACATATGTATAGGTACATAAAAATATTAAATAGGCTACGACCTCATCGACAGATCTGAAAACGCTTTCCGTCACCACTGGCGTTGTGAAATATTTCCCAAAAATTGTTCGTCCACACTGAAACGTCTGAAAACGCTTACATCCCTGAACTGCGCGTGCGTTAAAACATAAGAAGCTATGGCCTGTTGGTTTTTTTGGCCATTTCCGTCAGCCGTCTATTTATAAATGTAGTCTAAGGTTGTACAAAGTGATATTAATCTTTAACAATGCTAACAAACTGGATAGCAGTACAATAACTGCAGCGTAACATCGTCAACCATCTTGTTTGTTTTGAGTTGAACGGGTCACATGACTGAAAATACGTCATTATTTTTGAATATCTCCGTTTTTTTTTTTTTGTTTTTTTTTTTCAGTCCACACTACAACATGAAAACGGTGTTTTGAAATTTATCCCCTCGGAAGATCGTTTTCGGAAACCTCCGAGGCGAAAAACGTAGAGGAAAAGATGCGTTTTCAAATGTATCATTAATCATCAATAAACATTAATGTGGAAGTTGTTCATCAAAACGTGATTTCATTGCTTATACTAAACTTAATTTCAACAAGTTCCTAATTAGTAGATTGAATTATGTAGTGGAGTGAGCGAGCGTGATGCATAAATCAATTCGAGTAGTGTTAACGTAAACCAATTACACTATGAAATCTTGCAAGGATGGTGGCACTGACAGGAACTAGAACTATAGTATTAAATTAACGCAATTAAAATGTGTGTTAGAATAGCGCAGTGCTAATCTGGCTGTTGCTTGATCATTTGTTTGAGAGAGTTCGATTTTATTCAGCACTTTGAAAATACATGATCAAATCCTTTTGGATGTACAAAAATCAAATTGGGTCAATGAAACTCAACTCAGTCATGTGGAACCGACGTACGCATTTGTGTTAAGTAAATTCAACAAGCTTTTATTTCAGTGTAGCTAGAAAATGACCTAGTTAGCAAACTAACTGGTGTAAGTAAATTACTTAATATATCAGTAACATATTTGGTAAGCTGTGTTCCAGTTGGTTTAATATGGACACTTTTTCCATCTGTACATGACACCTGACTAGCTACCAGTTATCAGATAGCTAGAGGGCAAGCTGATAAGATGCGTCGTCAGTTCACTCAGCAGCCATCTTGGCAACAATCCCATACAAGACCTAAGACCTCCAATTTTTTTTAAATAGAAAAAGAACATGTATATTTAACTCTGGGCTTTTTTTCCTCCCAATTTTTTCCCACAAATTTGTTCATTTTTGCCTTTCCCCACCCAACAGCTACCAATCAGGGCGGGTGGAGACGACACCATGCTTCCTCCCAGACAGATCTTTTGAAACTACTGCTTATGCTGCATCACAGGGCACCGTAACACACTCTATCAGCCTTCTTCCTCATACCCGAGCTAACACCTGCTCATGACTGGCTAGTGTAGCTCTGATTGACAGGGGAGAGAATAACATCATCCCTCCCACTTAGGATCCCTTGATTGGCTCATTTTACTATATTACAAACTTTAATACAGCCACCATGTTGAATATTCCTCACTTGTAAAGGTTTCTATAGTCAAAATGTCTCCCATGTTTGACCAGTTAGCAGGATAGCTAGCCGGTATAACTCTGGTACTGTACGTAGTTTGAATGAAATTTGAAAGGTCTATAGTTTGAAGGAAATATTATAAATCTATTTCTTAAATTAGCAATGTGTTCCAGTTCTTCCCTTGGTTGAAGGTAATTAGCAAAGTAACTAGGTGAAATTCGCATGAGTGATGGGGTTAGAGTAAATAATGGCGCTATGACGATGATAGCTAATTTACAACTTCAGACCGACTTATATTTCTAGCACAAGCATGGTGGAATTTTTCAGATAATCAGCAAGCAATTTTTGTGGGGGGTTTTTTTTTGCGACTTTTTGACTTAAGCTGAGTCAAAAGCCTCTTTTATTTCTCTTTGTACGCTGCTAGACTCATCAGTTATCTTCTCCAGTCTCCAGAGTGTCTGCTCTACCTTTCACTGTTTATTTTAACAGAGAAAAACTCCAGTTATGGGCTTTTTTCTTATCCAAAGTGGGTGCAGCTTGCACATAAAAATACATCTCTCATCTCCAAATAAATCTAACGAGAAAAAAAAAATGCTATATGAGCTGCCACCGTATGCTTCTCCGAGAGCTGAATGGCAATAACATTTAATCCAATTGCAAGAAAACCTTCTTAGCAGATGTACGATGTAATATGAAAGTTATCTGCCTACTCGCCGTGGCTCAGTCCATTATTTTCCCACCTCCTGCTAGTCTTTATGGCTTCAACAGGTATTAAAGGAGGAGAGAAGCTATTTTCTTTTCATTACTTATTTCCCTCGAGGAGATGAGCGACTTCTGTCCAACAAATTCTGCACAGGCCAAGATTTATTATTTTTTTTCAATTAAAGACCCATCCGAACAGCTGGATCTGGCATTAGCTGAGTTCATGGCGATCACGCAGCCGGTTCGAACAATATAATCGTTGTGTATTTGGTGCTGCCTGACGTAGTCGTCCTTTATACAAGTCTCTAAAAAATGCAGAATATTTCAGGTGCATGTATTTCCATCATGAAGTTCGGAGATGGAAAGAGACATAAGGACCATTATGCATAGTTCATGTGTAAAAATGATTGGGAAACGTTAGTGTTTTGAGCTGTTATGACCCAGCCAGGTGACTAGTCATGTATATACAGGCAAAATGTCTTCCAGATTTTTGTTATTTAGTCGAGAATAAAATCATTCTTGTGGCGGGATTGGGAAGCTGCCACATGGTTGACATGGACATGCAATTACACGCATAACACCAGATGTGTTAACACAAGTTTATAATGAGTAGGAGTATCTTTTGTTAAGAAGTGTATGGAGACTTTAGATAGGGTATAATGTGAAAATAGAAATAGCCAGTGGGAAAAGGATGTGAGTCAAGCTACTACCTCTTTACTGTATGGTGTTGCCATATGGCAACAAAAATTTTCATACGCAATAATACAAAACTACTATTTTCCCATGTAACTGGAAAAAGTGGGCTTTAACTTTGACATAACAAAATTAAAAATGCCATCTCGTACATTATGTGTTATTTTTGACTATATAATACTTTCCACCATTGCACATTGTTGCCATACAGCAACAATTTACTAACTACAATATATTTTTTTACTTGAACTAATCAAAATCCATAAAAACATTTTTTGATGTAAATGTAATAATTCATGCAGTAGAGGGTTACTAATACTGATATACAGTACTAATACTGACAACAATATTTAAATGAAACTGATTCACTTGGTTTCAGGACCTGATTTAGTTGTTTGATTGTTTGATACATTCAGTAAGGAAGAAAACGTGACTGAGTTTGCTGTTGTAAGATAATAATCAATGACAAGGTGGTGTGATGGCGCCCCAAATTTGATTAGTTCCGAATTATAGCAAACCCCAAAGTGTTTTATTCCTCTTAAACCACACCAATGACATACAATTGTACTACTTTATTAATGAAAGAATGACACATACTTTTAATCCTTTTATACTCTAGTTTCATTAAATGATGCGGAACGTCTGTCAAACAAAGTAGTTCTGACACTGGAGACTCCTTCCATACATGTTAAATAAACACCAACTTACAGAAAACCATATGAACAATTCTACATTTCTCTTTGTTAAATCACACTTTATTTATCCATTTGGTATTAAACTTTGATTATGTACATTGTCCTCCATATACAAGTCCCCGTGAATGAGTTTTTACTATAGAAATGACACCATATTATGAATATGTTCATATAAACCTCGAATATACAATAAATCATTTGAATTGCAGACGGTACTACTGTTAGAAGCATGCTGTTATAGGAAAATAATAGCACCTTCTAGGGAAATGGTATAAAATTGGTTTCATTTCAGGACAGAATTAATCCCAGGGTTGCCAGGGTCACAGTTTTTAATCCACATTGAGATAGCTTTAGAACAAGATTGCATTTAGAGAAAACAAACCCATGGGTGGTTTAGTTTTTTTGTGTGTGTTAGTTTAAATATAGTCCACAGCTGCCACAGTTTGTTTTAAAGCAAATAATTCTGAATTATTTCATATCAATTTCATACAACTTAGTGCCATTAGTATAAATGCGCACAGTGTATCTATGATGTACAGAACTATTTCTGATGAAGATAAAGCGCAGTGATTTGGAGAAGGAAATGGTGAGTATGGAGGTCTGTACCAGGCACTGATAAATACAAAGCAAAACAAATTAAAGAAAGAAAAAACAAACATGTGTTATAGATGCTGCAAATCAGGACAGCGTGCACACAACAGTGACCTCATTTTCCATGCAAAGACTTAAAAAAAAAAAAAGTACAAATCTGTGTCTCCCCATTTGCAATGGCTGAGTTTTTTGGGCTAGTTTCAGGTATTTTTGTGCAGTTTTGTTGAAGAAATGTCATTGATACATGGCAAGCCTTAATTATCCTAATTATTAGCTTGCTAGCTAACCCAGTGATGCTTAGCTTATGTTGGGCACTTGTCTGCAACATATTTTTTTTAGGTTGCACTCTAAACAGATCATCCGTTTGATTTATAAAATCCTCTTATTAACAGTATTTTCCCCTAAATGGCCAATCGTTTAATTATCATGGCGGATGATAGGTTTGCATCTTTAGTCCACTGGGTTTAATTCTAGTGTGCAACGTGAGTACACTGGATTAAGTTCATTTGTTATTTGCTTCTTACAGTCGAAAATACACCAATCAGCTATAACATTAAAACCACTGACAGGTGAAGTGATTAACATTGATTATCTCATTGCAGTGGCACCTGTTAAGGGGTGGGATATATTAGGCAGCAAGTGAACAATCAGTTCTCAGAGTCGATGTGTTGGAAGCAGGAAAAATGGGCAAGCGTAAGGATCTGAGTGATTTTGACAAGGGCTAAATTGTGATGGCTGGACGACTGGGTCAGAACATCTCCAGAACAGCAGGTCTTGTGGAGTGTTCCCGGTATGCAGGGGGTAGTACCTACCAAAAGTGGTCCAAGGAAGGACAACCATTGAACCGACGATAGGGTCATGAGTGGCCAAGGCTCATTGAAGTGTGTGGGGATTGAAGGCTAGACCGTCTGGTCTGATCCCACAGAAGATCTACTGCAGCACAAATCACTGCATGTGTGTCGCTTACCTTGGGACACGAAGGCACCAGGATGCACTATGGGAAGAAGGCAAGCTGGTGGAGGAAGTGTGATGCTCTGGGCAATGTTCTGCTGGGAAACCTTGGGTCCTGGAATTCATATGGATGTTACTTTGACACGTACCACCTATCTAAACAGACCAAGTACACTCATTCACACTCATTCATTTCAACGGTATTTCCTAATAGCAGTGGCCTCTTTCAGCAGGATAATGCTCCCTGCCACACTGCAAAAAATGTTCAGGAATGGTTTGAGGAACATGGCAAAGAGTTCAAGGTGTTGACTCGGCCTCCAAATTCCCCAGATCTCAATCCGATCGAGCGCCCGTAGGACGTGCCGGACAAACAAGTCCGATCCACGAAGGCCCCACCTCGCAACTTACAGGACTGAAAGGATCTACTGTTAACGTCTTGGTGCCAGATACCACAGCACATCTTGTAGAGTCCATACCTCGGTGGGTCAGGGCTGTTTTGGGGGCACAAGAGGGACCTACACAATATTAAGCAGGTGGTTTTAATATTATGGCTGATCGGTGTATGTTTACAAGCCTGCCATTACACTATATACCTTTTTAGAAATAAAGTAGGTACAACTGTTTACATAACACCTATAATTCTTTACTTCAGACATCTAGTAGCTATAAACATTTTTAAACACCAATGACCATGGCATTAATGACGTAGGTAATAGCATTCACATATCCTAAATGGAAATGCTCAAAATTTGAGTCTTATAAAGAGAGCCCATAAAGATGCTTGTAGGTAGCAGAGAAAGCATGTGACACCCTGTGATGTCATTTTGAGATGTTTTATACAGATAGATAGATAGAGAGATAGATAGATAGATAGATAGATAGATAGACAGGCTTTGGAAAATGGCCTGTGGAGGAACAGATCAATTAAAAGGATTGTGGGTTTGTAAAAGGAGAGGCTAGGGGTGGGGGTGGATTTGTAAAATGGATGTCCTCCAAGAAAGCGTGAATAATTTATCCCGAAACTCTATCACAGAGTTGTATATCAGTTTTCATCATAAAGCTCGGCGACGGGGAGGGGGGAAAAAAGAATACATCAGTCTGTGTGTGTGTGTGTGTGTGTGTGACAAGCCTGAAAAGGAGACAGGCTTTATAGGCAGTGGTGAAAACACACACACAAACACGCACTCACACGCACAAGAAAATAGATAATAAATTCATTCAGCGTCAAGGCTGAACGAGTCTGAGGAATGACAGCATATGGCCGGTCACCTCTGTCTAGGGAACAGACGGTGCACACACACACACACACACACACACACACTACACATCTCTACTGGGGTTTTCCCTTAAACAATGTATTCCTGTAAATGCAGCTATACCAATAAAATGTCCTCGCAATGTCAGAACTTTTCAGGTTTTATTATTATTGGACCATTTTATATCCTCTCATAGGAAAATAAACCCAAATCCCTCACACAAATATACCCTCATATTACATACACACAATTCACACAAACACACTTGTGTCTAGATTGGAGATTTACTAGAAATCATCACAGTAAATCTGTACTGCAGCCCTTTTTGTGATTTTCCAGTAAAATGTCCCTCAAGTGTCTTTTTTTCATAAAAGTATGAACCAAAGTACACACACACGTTACTAATTCTATCTTTGTGGGATATTTCCAGCGACTTGTGTTTTACTGTAGCTAAATAACACTATGCTTACACCTGTCCCGAGTCCTAACCTTAACCTCAGTAACCAAAAGGAAATATTTGGGCTTGGGTTCGTTTTCTTGCTTTTATTTAAAAAGAGATTTTCCTCATGGGAACCAGCCACATGTTCAGAATGTTCAAAAATGTCAGATATTCTAATCATTATGGGGATATTTGGTCCCCATAAAGAGATAAAACATTACTCTCTCTCTCTCTCTCTCTCTCTCTCTCTTTCTCACACACACACACACACACACACACACATACTTTACATAGACTCTCCATTAATTCATGCATTACACGGTATTCTTTTATAAATGTTCCCATGATGTCAGAAGGTTAAATTTTTAGAGGTGTTTATAAAAGAATAAAACGAATTAAACACACATTCCTACAGAGAATCACACACACACACACACACACACACACACACACACACACACACACACACACATATTATTCGGGTGGATTTCCATTAAATTATGTATAAGTGTAGCAAAATACTACAGTGCCAATCAAATGTCACACCTCACACATCACACCTTTTCAGGTTCCTGTCATTGTAGGGACACTTAACGTCAAGTCACCACAAACACACACACACACACACACACACACACACACACACACAAGGGATTTTCAAAAATTAATGTAATAATGCATCAATATGTTACACTTTTATTAAAAAAAATGTCGTCACTAAGAATATAAAGTTTCTAATGTTCTAATCCTAACAGAATAAAGTAAACAAACACACATCGTGTATTAATAGTAATGTAGGTAAATAACTGCATGCCTACATAAAGTTTATTTTAAGTTCAAGGTCTTTTCCTCATGAGGACCAGCTAAAACTATCAATATTATCATGTATATCTGTCGTCACGGGGACATTTGGTCCCCAAGAAAACTTAAAACACATGCTCAGACACACACACACACACACAAACACACACACACACACAGACAGAGAGTATCGCTGTCCTGTCTGGGCCTCCTCCGAGAGGCAGCAGGAGAGAAAAGAGGAGTGGGTGGTTGTAGAGTTTCATTCTCGTGCTGGCATAGCATCACTCGCCATTTTTTTTTTAAATTGTTTCGGATTTGGGAGAGAATCCGCTGTGAAGCAGCGTCTGAGCCCGTAATGCTCTTTACAGGTTCTGATCGTCCATCAAAGGCAAATGTAACAACTGTAGACCTGTACAGAGGCATTATTTACTTTGTTTTGGTGTGTTATTTTTGGAAATCTGATCACACAGTGAAAGAGAGGAAGAGGCTGATGGATAGAATGACGCTGAACGTCAAGGCACAACAAATAAAAAAGAGGGGGGAAAAAAACACACTTCTTTTCCAATGGTTTAACAATGAGGAGTCCTTGAACAAACGAATTGTCATTGCTCACAGGCATTTTTTTTTTTTTTGAATACTAATGCATCTGAATTTAATTAGTAAAATGAAAATAAGATGATAGTAATAAAAGTCACATATTATCAAAATGACACCTCAGTATGAATGAATCTAACTTTTGTAAGCTCATTATGAAGCATAATTTGGCGAAAAATTTTACTTCAAAGGAGGTCTGTTAGTCAAGACACCGTATTTGGTGTATGAAATGTGGCTCATTCATTTTACAGTCCGTACAGGATTTCGAGTTGGTTTTTGTTGTGATTGCTGCGGCCAAAATTGTTTGATTTCGATGCGGCTTATTTAAAAATTTGCGATGCGATTTGTGGAGTTTTTTGGTCCTTTTTTTTTTTTTTTTTAAAGAAAACTACTTGAATTGGTGAAATTGCAATTGCATGGAACTGAGTGTTTCGTAATGACCAATGTTCGACCCACGCGAATCGAAGAGGGCTTTGACTGAATGTGCGTTGTGTGGGCCAAGACGTCAAATGACAAGTCCTGGAGAAAATCGGCGGTAATAATGAAAAAAAAAAACACACACACACACCACCTCCTCCGAATACTGTGGGCGGTGCTTGATTCTGTGTTCATTTCTGCGATCGCAAAATCAGGACCGATTTTAAACTGAAGCTAATGTAGCGAAAGAGAAGCTTATAGCCACTAGTGCAAACTTCATGCCTAAATGCAAGCTCATGAAACCCCTAACACACACTCACCTAGAAAACATTGTTTAGCTCAGTAACCATATCTGCACGAATGTACATTAGGTCTGTATTTATTAATTTTTTTCCAAAAAGAAAAAGAAAAAAAAAGAATATATCTTACTATCCGAATCACTTCTAATTTACAATTAACCTTCAGACTTTGTCTGAGGAAGAAATTGAGATGGCTAGCATGAACGTTTTAGCTCTGATAATCTATCCGTATGGTTTAAACAGTGATAAACTACTGGTTTATTGGAATAAGTTTCCATTCCGTATGTTTACCTACAGTACATTACCTCATTACTAACATTAGCCATGTTAATTCAGTACAAACATAAAAAAGCAAACTTCAAACCATTCTTGTGGTATGGAATATTTTATTTCAGAAATTAAGCCAAGTCGAAATGTAATGGTCTCATAATGACCATATCGTTCTCTCCAAGCTCCTGTAGGATGAGTTTGAGTGCTAGGTGAGAAAAGGGTTTCTCCCATGAGTACTTCAATAAGAAGTATTCTAATTGAAATGCTAGTTTCTTCCATTCAGCACTATTCTTATCCTGGTCGTGTTAAATATGTCTGGCTGGCACTAATTCCTGAAGCGGGATTAAGAATATTAAGGTAGTTGTAGATTCTTACATCGGGACATATGTATATTTAGTACGCCTCTTATTTTTTTATAGACTTTCCTATCTGTTTAAAGACATTTTTTTGTTTGGTGTTTGAATAACATTTAATATTCAGAAAGGAGTAAGCGAGTGTTTTGATGCACATACGTGAAGGAGCACGTTCGTTCCTGTCCAGAGATAATCAATAATGTGTTATTAATGATTTAGTCTTATTGTTTTATACTTGAAACACTAAATGAATTAAAGCACAGTCAGTGTCTGGTTGCACATTGTTTACTTCTACAGTGTATACGTTTGTGGTCAATAATAATAAGAAGTTGAATAAAATAGAGTATTGAATAAGATATTACAGGCAATTCCAAACTTTTGAATTTTATTGTGTATATATAAACTACATATAATTTTTCCTGTATGCCAGCACTGACTTTTTTTTTTGGGGGGGGGGGGGGGGGGTTGCCTCCAGATTTTTTTAAGCGGGTTGTTGAGATTTCGAACATGAAGACTTCCATCTGTTGGTGTCTAATTGTTTCTGAGTTCAGTTTGCAGCCAAAATCAGGCCAACCATCATTTCCATCTGTTGGCAGAGTGAACTTCGCTCCTGTGCATCCCCCCCCCCTCCTCCCCCCCCACCCCCCCACCTTTTGAACTTGCTGCCAGAAAGCAGTGCTCCCAACGGAAGGTGAGATTTTTCTTTCTTTCTCCCCCCGTTTAGACTGAATGTCTCGTTTGAGGCGCAAAATTAAAAATACCAGCTTGTTTGCGTCCAGCAGGAGATTTTAGAGGAAGTTATTCAATCCCCGCCTGACTCGGTTCAAGTTTAGACAAGAGCAGGATATGTCTTTATGGAGATTTTCATTGGTTTTAATAGCCATGCTTTTTGTTATTTATGCTAAGCGCATTGAAAATGATGGCTACTCCACATTTCTGAAGTGAAGGCCTTGTTTCGTAAGTTATATTTCTTTTCTTAAGAGTGAGTTATGCAAGTGCAGGATCTGCTATACAGGCTCACCATTGTACTTATAAATATACTGCATTCAAAAAGAAATCTAAAGATGGATACTCAGGTTAATTCCTCTTATAGCAGAGCCAAATATTATATATATTTTTTATTTATTAAAGAACAACACAGCATACTTATTTTTATCTCTTAAGACTTACACTGAAGGTCCTATTATCACTTACATTATAGCAGCTATAACCGATCATTCCCTCTCTCTTTTCCTTCTCTTTATAGATATTAATAAGACAATGTCATTTTAGTAATAAACCACAAAGCACAAAGTCCTCTGTCTTACACAAGTCGCTGTTACTATAGAAACGATAACATATTAATATAAACCCGCGATTCGATTCGATTATGCTGTGCTATAAACTGGCTAGATGTACCATATATGTTGCGAAATGATTATTGCGTGATTAAAGTCACCATTTTATTCTAAGCAAGACATCAAAGTGAAAGAACATTACTTTTTTTTTTTTTTTTTTTTTTAAAGGTACTGGTGCTGTCACATAATCAACTTTGTGATTGGTTGATTAAAATGAACTTAAGCTCCACCCTTGTTGACCTCAGGATGCCTGTTGCTCACTAAAACAAGGACGTGCATAAACACACTGAGCCTCTGTTCCAGACTCTCTTTTTTCATCCTGGAGCTTAGACATAAAAAAAAAATGGCAAAGTTCAGACCACCTGACTCAGGTTTGCCCTCACCTTTACCTGTATTAAAGATGCAGGAAATGTTCCAACTATCAGAGCCTTGGGCTCTGAAGAGTGAATGCTGTGTCTGAGAAACCACAAAAATGCCAGGCTTATTTCCGAAATGTGCCACCTTCACCTCACAAGGAAAATTTGATAACTCGTAGAGCTTTGGCTCGGTTTGTGTAACCCGGAGTCACAAGGCCATTGTTCCCTTTTTTCTTTTGAAGCCTGGGAAGAAGGGGAGAATATCAAAGTGTTGGAGGCTGACAAAGCTTTGAACACTTAGGTGCTGGCCTGAAGACAAAGAGAGCAAGAAAAAGAGAGAGAGAGAGAGAGAGAGAGAGAGAGAGAGAGAGAGAGAGCAAGAGTGAAAGACAGGGAGAGAAAGTGTGTGTTGTTTTTTTTTCCCTGCGTCATGCCAGCCCTCAGCATTTCTCCAGTTTCAGGCCTGGACTTGTTTTTTTTCTGCAGGTTGTGTGAACGCTGTGCTCTTAGAACTGAGAAGAAGGAGGGGAAAAACACACACACAACCCGCAACAGGACAAGAAGTTTGACAAGTGAGCCTCCATTTACACTCCGTCAGGAAGTGAATGAAACGACGCGAGTCGAAGTTTCTGGCTCGTTGCAGCGCGATGCTTTGACTGAAATCACACTCTCTCACTTTCTCTCACTTTGCATCATTTCCAATCTGGGTCTCATATTTACATAATATATCAACAGAATATAAATTTTCTCTCTCTCTCACTCACTGTGATAAAGTGTGTCCAGAGACTTTTTCACTATAAAAATCTGTTAAAAGTAAGTATATTACAGTAAGTAACTACAGCATTTTTCAGTAGAAATCATAGATGCGGTTAGCGCATGCGGTTAAAGATTAACCCTAGTACACAAACTTTCCAGAGAAAGAGAATGCCCAAATAATTACAGTTGTAAAAAGTACATACTCACTCAAAATACATGCAAAAAAATTTGGTTCAAACATGTTTTGGGTGAAGTATCTGATTAATTCTTTCTCTTGAAAGAATTTGCTATGTAGGCCTGTTTCAATTCATGAATGCACATACCACAATTCCATTATCTCATGATGTTGCCATATGGCAAGAATTCCATTTTATCATTTAACAAAATACTCAAAATATATAAACTTGTTTATCTACAGCTACAGCACGAATACCCAGGCCAGGTTACACCCCTGGCAACCACACAAAACCTGATTTATTTTAAAAATGCGTTTTACTTAGTATTGTTTCCTTAACAATAATTTTGTAACGCAAGTAACGTAATTTTACTGACATCAGTAACTGTAATCAAATTACATACATTTAAAACGTCATGCGTTACATTACTGCGTTATCAGAATACGGAATTAGATTACAATAACACCCAACTCTGGAAACAAACACAATATTGCAATGCATGCACATGCTTCACATTCTATCATTTCTTGGCCATGTTTCAAATACACACAATACACTGTGTACTCACAAACATACACATTATATATGGCTCAACTAGAGTGGAAATTACGTTTGATCGTAAGGAGTCGATCATACTGTATATGACCATAGTAATAGTGTATTTTCTAGATTGAGAGTGAACCTGGCTACTAGAAAGATAAACAGACAGATTCACTCACTGGCCACTTTAATAGGAACACCTATACTCTTTGCTCATGCATGCATTTATTCAGTCGTGTAGATGGCCCGCAGAACTGCTGCTGCCTGGATATTTTTGGTTTTTCGCACCATTCTGTAAAGTCTACAGACTGTTATACAGACTGAAATTACCAAGCGACCATTAACTGAAGCACGACCTGTATCTGCATGACTCTATGCATTGTGCTGCTGCTAATGAATGAGCAGGGCTACGGGTGTTCCTATTAAAGTGGAATGTGAATGTAGCACCATGAATAGATAGATAGATAGATAGATAGATACTGAGCGTTAGGGTTAGATGCAAGGGTTTTTTTTCTGATGGCTTCTTGGTTCTAAAGTTAAATGCATTCCCATTGTTTGGACAAATGGACAGACAGACAGGCAGACAGACAGGCAGACAGACAGCGAGTGCTCTTCAGTTTCCCTATTTTAGAAAAAGGTTTCAAGTAGAACTTCTTTAGAAGAAACCTTACCCATACTATGAACTCCATGTAGCAAGACAGATTTATGTGTTATTACTGTACAGTAGTGATGATGTAATGACCCTAAATTAAAAGATTGGTGTAACCTTGTAGGATTAAAACTGTAATAATAACACGGAAAATACAGCACATTAGGAGACCCGATGCTCAGGAAGCAGTGATCACTCAGAATAAACTAAATCTCCATTCACACTTCGCCAGAAATGTTCACTCTCATAGCCCGAGGTCTTTTCAACTCTGAGAGAAAGGTGAGAGGAAGGTAGCGGGAAACTGTGTGTGTGTGTGTGTGTGTGTGTGTGTCCAGGCTCCATGACAACAGCAGCCAGGTCCCATCCTCTTTCTCTAATTGTCTCTGACCTCGTAACTCGATCTGCACTCTCGAGGCAGGAGGCTTTTCTTCTCACACAGCAATCACTCCTGAATTTGTCCCCTACATCTCCTCTAAAAAACAACTGCCTCTGTGACTAAGCCTTTCGTTCACTAAAAGTAGTAAATTACCTTCATGCCCATTTAGCTACAGAATATAAATTTTAAAATCATATTGCTGTTACAGAAAGGAAGTTCAGGTCATTCTGAGGTTGCTTATGTTAACACAGAAAAATAAAAGTGTGTGTGAATTCTGTACAATCGACACGGTTTCCTTTTTGTCTTTGTTTCCCGGGCTGTGTTCCAAATCCACCTCGCTCCCCTTTTCCCCACACTGGAGTGTCTATGAGCCCTAGGTGACAGAGTATCTTCAATATATTTTAAAATTTTTCAGTTTCATTTTCTCATTATTTTGCAAGCTAGGGTTACTATTGATTGGCTTAATATCATGCTAGTCAGCATTGCTAGCTAAGATGTAAACAGTAGCTAATAGTTGCCTATGGATTTGAGTGATAGTTCTTAATTAAATTAACTGCCACGATTAATCAATTTCTCAATTTGTTGAGAGTTGACACTGTACAAAAGTTCACTCAGTGTTTAGGCTACAGTAGCCACATGTAAAAATGCTCTAGCTCTGCTAGCCAAGCCATTAGCTAGCTAGTTTGAATAGCTACATTTTCTTGTAGCAAAGTGCTAGTGTTGCTCATTGTTAAATCAACAAGCATGTAAATATGACTGACTGACTAGATAATAAACTGTTTTATGAATCTAATTTTTAATCCAAAAAGTGATTTAACTTGGTCTTTGTTTCTTGGTTGAAAATGTAAGGAGATAACTTGCTGGTAAGTCGTTCACAGGAATAAATTGTTTGTCAGGCAGTTTCTTTTGGTTAGCTTTTAGCAGCAGTAACATAAATCATGGATAAGACTTCAAATGTAATTAAGTTACATTCTCTCATAACAAACTGTATCACTTCACAGTGTAGCTAGTTAGCGTCAAAGGTGGGTCATTCGTGTAGTTTTGTTCATGTACATTCCTCCAAGCTATTCCTTTTCCAAAGTGTCCCATGTAGGTTGAAAAGATGATTGTAGACTTGCCCTTGTGTTAAACATGCGTAACCTCTCTCCAAGAACACTATGACTTGCAGTTTGTACACAGCTACAGTAGCATACAGTATCTGGGTATGACAGTGAATCAGATATCAAGGCATGTTAAAGAGTGTGTGTGTATGTAAGCTTGTTTCTTGATACATTTTATTTCATTGCCTTGTCTGCTTATTTAGTCGCTTCGCTAAGCTACAGTTAAGTCTGTTTAGATTTCACGGGAGATGCGGTGTATGTCAAACAGTACTGGCTGTTGTGGAATTCTGTCAAACCCTTCGAGATTCTCCCTCCCTGACTTCCTGTTTCAAAAGGAAAATATGTCAACATATGGAATCAAATACCAGCATTTCACAGGCAATTTAAGATGCTTTTGCAAAAGAAAAATGTTTTATAAAAATTTAACTAGGTTTAGCTAATTACGTTTTTGAACATGGCCTTGGTTACATTGTATACACGAAAGCAGGACATGTTACTTACTAATAGCTACTTATTCTAGAATGTAGAGTTGAGTATTTATGTCATGTTGTAATTACTGGAATGTTCTAGAACAGCTCTGGTGAGTATCATACTGGGTTTGAAATTCATGAACCCAAGGATATAATTGAATACGAATACATTATTCAATTTGAACAGATAATGCATTCTAAACGTATACAAATATAAGAATACAGATATGAATAGTAGGTGTCGTGTTCTTTGTTCTTCTTTTTTTTTTTGGAGACTTTGTAGTTTCTAGTTGAGACTAGAATTGTGGGTTAGGACTGGAATTCCACAGGACGAAACAGAAAAGAATGAGAATTTTTTTTTTTTTTTAACTTTTCATACTTTAATACAAGTGTGAAGCTTGTGGTACAAAGCCGGTGTTCAAGTGCGAAGAGAAGGTGCACAATAGTAGGTAGTGGACCTCAACATTGCCTTACTGTGCTCCAAAAACCATATTTCTACCGTATTACTGTACAAACTGGCCTGAAAGATATTCATAGAGCCACTTTTTCATAGCTCACACAATCCATACCCTGTGCACAGGGCAGCACTTTTCTCCCAGGGTTTCAAAAAATATAAAATGCTTTTTGTCAATTTTAAAGATTTATCTGCTTGATAAATAATACTGGCATTAAATTGTAATGAAATGCAGATTAAAGGACCCCATTTTGACTCATAGCAGCACTGCGTCCCAGCTTCATATTAGATAGTGATAGTATGTCTAGTGAACATTTCTAAACTTTCTGGAATGTTACAAACCCCAAAACCAAAATCTGATAACGTGTTATTAGGTGGCTATTGCTGTCAACTGTAAACAGCAGTTCCTTGATTGTGGAAAAAAGATAGTTCCCTAGCTTACTCAATGAGATTAGATAGAAAACTTTCTAGAAAGTTCTACAGAACATCTGGTTGAGATGAATTATGAACTCGAGTGATGTAGTTGAGGAACTGTCGAAGTTCAGGAGTTAAATAGTTTGTTATTGTAGAACATAATAGTTATGTTCTGCAAATTGTTATTTTAAGCACTAAACACATACAGATACAGATTAATGGCATTGTGTTAAACAAGAACAAGAGAAATACGTGTTTATTCAAAAAAAAAAAACCTAGGGTTTATAAATGTAAATTAGAATGGTAATGTTAGTGGCGTCCTGTTCCCTGTTTATACTGAAACAGAAATAGATTGGAGGTTTTATAATAAACATTACAGTATAGTGTACAGCTGTGATATGAAATATGAAAGGCCGGCTAGTGCGATGGGATGGAACCTTGCTAATCAATGAACACTACAGGAGGGTTAAGCTTACTGGGTGAGGAATTTTCACAGTGTTTCGAAGGGTAAAATTAAATCCTCATCACAATCTCTCTCTCTCTCTTTCTCTCTCTCTTTTCTCCCACCACCCTCTCGGTCTCCTCCCCTCTCTTTCAATCCAGCATGTACCTACCCATTTAGTGTAATTACAGTGTTGGCCAGAAAACAAAAAGTGCTTTGATGGATGACATTGCAGGTGGAATGGGATTAACATTTTTTTTAAAATGTCATTCCTCAGTGCTTCTAGTTGATTTATTTATTCATTCATTCATTCAATCATTCGTTCCTTTTATTTATTTATTTATTTATTGGGGGGGGGGCACTTCATTCTAAAAATCAGTAATACAGCATGCTTCTGAGCTGATCATTATTGTCGAAGAATGCCTTTTAAACTTTTGAACATTTGAAATTGCGTTACCGTCCTTAACACGACACACACCCGTTTCTCCCGTTCGCTTTATTTTCACAAAACGGACCACAGAGTTCAATTTGATCGACTCTACAGCAACTTGAACACCTATAATGGCTATACCAATAAACACTATAATGATGTGAACCAACATACAGCAAGGATTTTTTTTTTTTTTTAAAAAGATTCAAAAATGCAAATGAGGAGTCTTTCTCATGACTACTGGAGTTTCCGTTTAGGTCGGTCAAAAAAAAAAAAGAAGCTTTTATACTTACGTGTATATAATGTTAGTTCTGTAAGTCACTCTTAATAAGAGCTTTTTCTAAACGCTGGAAATGTTAATGTGACGTAAAAGAAATATGTCGCTTTCCTTCTCTCTCCGACTTTTTAACATTAAAACAGCCATCAGAAAAAACTCCGTGCAGTTTGGAAGGATCTGTGACGTTGTTGTTTTATCAAAAACGGGATGCGCGTCAACTTGAACACAATCGTCTTGGTGCACAAAGACCTTAAGCCTCCATACAGAAAACTCACTTCGCTTGTGTTTTGCAAGTGAAATTTGCACGTGTGGTTTTAAGACACTTTACATGTACAAGTAGTGCGTGTGTTTCTATTTGATTTTGTCTGATTTGTCAATTTGATTCGTTTTTAAATTGATTTTATTGTTCATTTTTCAAATATTGTGCATGTGTTTTTTATTTTCTCACGTGATTCATTTCTTTTGATTTATGTTGTCACTGCTTCCTTGAACGCGCCATTTCAGAACATAACGTGAAAAACGGCATTACTTTTGTAAGACCTGTATCTAAGAACAGTAATGTACCTACCACTGTCACCATGATTGAAAAGATAAACTCAAGTATCAAAATGATTTCTCAAGCTTCCACTATTTACGCCATCTTTTAGTACCAGAACTTGAATTTGCAATAATTCCAGTAGCACATGAATACAGTACATTTTATGCACTATTGCTTATAGTCTATACGAACTCACTGTTTTGAACAGAAAAAGGAAGAGCGTTGAATTCTTATCATATTAGTGGTTTATGAATGGTGTATAAACAGTTGCTGTGGATTAGACTTGTGTCGATATCTCTGTTGCCATGCTTTAAGGCCTTTTTAACGCTTCCTGTCACACAGGGATATTAAGGCTGAATCTCTTCTCTCTCTAAAGGCCGCAGCAGCTGCTTCACTCCTGAATAATTTGATTTTGTGTTTTACGGCGGAAGAGAAAAGCCTCCTTTTTTCTCGGCGAGCCGGGCTTTCGGCGCTGTGCTGAGAGACTTTACATGACATTAACACATTTTTAGAGAGCATTACCATTCGGCAGAGATTTGTCTAGACAAAGGCATGGTTTATTTGGAGTTAAGGCTTCATTTCCTCTCCCTCCCTGTCTCTCCATCTTTTCTCATTGTCCATCCCTTTATCCACCCACCCAGGCAGTGAAACTCCACAATAGCTGGCTGGCTGACAGGTAAGAGGATTTCAATTAGTTTACACACCCGGGGGGGAAAAAAAACGTGATAAACGAGTGCAATTAGTCTCTGTCATGTCTTCCCTCTCCATTCGCTAAATCACAGCTGCGTTCTTTCCTCCGACGCCGAGAGCACATTACATCACTCCGTCTTTACGAGGTTTTATGAGATTGAGGCCTCTTTGGAAAAGAGTTAAAAGCTAGGAAAAACGGATTGAAGACTCCGAAATTCTCTTCCATTACGTGTCACAAACCATTACGAGATTAAGATACGTCTTTAAAACGCTCGCGTCTTTGGAGATGTGTCTGAAAACATGCTTTATGTAACTTCATAAGGACTTCACATCACATGCGTACATAATCGCTGATCAGCATTTATAGGTTTTAGAAATGAATTAGTCCTCGTTTGACATGAGGGAAATTAGGGGCTTTGGAACACACTCATAAGAAATTAATAATGTGACAAAATCAAGCAAACAACAAACAAACAAACAAACAAACAAATAAATAAAGGGGTGTTTGCCTCGTACTATCGCGGTTGGGGGTTGCGAATCCCGCCTCCACCCTGTGTGCACGACGTTTGTCGGGGGTTTCCTCTGGGTACTCCGGTTTCCTCCCCCAGTCCAAAGACATGTGTTGTTGGCTGATTGGCGTTCCCAGGTTGTCCGTAGTGTGAGAGTGTGTGTGCGATTGTGTCCTGCAATAAGACATCTGCCATTTACTCAAGAAAACAAGTTTTATGCAGTACATGGACATGTAGCGGTAAAAAATTACATGATGCTGATCATGTGACTCAACAGTCATAATATAATAATACACCGCTAATATTTATATATTACTTGTGTACACCATCCTTTGTGTTTGGAACTTTGTCTCTGGTCACAGTTCATGTACTTCAGGAAGGGGTTAATGGGTCAACTGGATTAACTGATGCTCAGGAGATAATGCCATTATGAAGCATCATAACCCTCATCCCCCATCTTCTTCCTTTTTATTACAGTTCCCTGGAATGAACAGTGATGGGTGTGTGAAAGATTCAGTACAACCCGTGTCTCATCTATCTGCATGATGAAGATGTTAGCAGCGTCAGATAATGGTGTGTGTGTGTGTGTGTGTGTGTGTGTGTGTATTATTCTTTGCTGGACAGAAATGAGTCTTGATGTCTGAATAAGGATTGTATGTCATTTTTTGAATATGATCTATTATTAAAAATGCTTCTGGTTAAGAAGTCTGTCTTGTAAAGTCTACACACCCCTGTTAAAATAGCAGATTTTTTTGTTATGTAAAAAATTAAACCACGATAAATCACCTCAGAACTTTTCCAAACCTCAATGTGAAATTACAAGGTATAAAAATGAAGTGAACAACAATCAGCAATATTTTAGGGGGGAAATAACAAAGATACAATAACTTGGTTGAATAAGTGTTCTGTAAAATTGGGGACGTGGCTGTGTTCAGAATGAACCAATCACATTCAATCTCATGTTCAAAAGTAATTGTCATACAGCTGTCATCAGTGAAATTATTCTGATTAACCCAAATAAAGACCAGCTGTTTCTGTAGGAGTTTCCTCACATGTTCTTGGTTTCATGCAACTGCCGAAGCCATGGTCCGCAAAGAGCTTACAAAGCATGCGTGGTATCACACTTGTTGAAAGATATTGATCAGGAGAGGGGTATAAATTTCAAAACATTATATGGAACACTGTAAAGGCCATCATCAACAAATAGAGAAATTGGAGCACCACAGTGACAACATCAAGGACAGGACGTCCCTCCAAAATTTATAAAAGGACAAGACAAAAACTTACCAGGGAGGCTGCCAAGAGACCTACAGCAACATTAAAAGACCTGCAGGAATATCTGACAATTACTGATTACTCTCTGCATGTCCCTAAAAAGGTTTTAAGGTTGTTTTCCATTGAATTTTTATATGTTGCAATTTCACATTGATGGTGGAAAAAGTTCTGACATTTCATGTTTTTATATCACAAAAACTTGCCGTTTTAACAGGGGTGTGTAGACTTTTTATATCTATTATATTGTATGTAAACATATTCCTTCCTCAGAGTGACAGTTTAGCCTGCCATGTTTGTCTAGTCTAGAATTATGAGATTGCCTTCCTGAGAAGGATCCATTCAATTCACTCCTCGAATTATAGCATAAGATTCTGAATGGTGCAATTTAGGGAGTGTGCAAATATGAGTCAAATAGTGTGCCTATGAATGGAGGTTAGATGATGGTCGACATTACAATGATTGTGGCAATCTCGTCTAATCTCGTCTTCAGAGCATTAAAATAATACCAGGAGCATTCTCCTGGAGCATCCGATACACAAGCATTATTATCTGAGTATTATTCAGTGCTTATACAGAAGTCACAAAGTCCTTATATACAACCCCAATTCTGAAAAAGTTGGGACAGTATGGAAAATGCTAATTAATTTATTTATTTTAAATTTGAGTCATTTGAAAATTCAATTCACCCTGTACTATATTGAAAACACATTCTGTATACAGTGATGTTTCACATCGCCTTCTTACATTTTAATTTATTTATTCATTTCCATATGATACATTTACATGTGATTCATTTTCATGCGATTCATTTACATGTGATTCATTTTCATGTGAGTCATATTCATGTGATTCATGTGATTCACATCGCCTTCTTATTTCAACTTCGCTTTTACACATCGCTATTAGTCCTAAATTGCCCCATGTCCCAACTTTTTTGGAACGTGTTGTACGCAGCAATTTCAAAATAAACATTTATCTTCAAAAAAAACCCAAAAAAAAACCAAAACTATGCAGTTGATTAGGTAAAATATCAAATACTTTGTCTTTATAAGTTTTTTTGTTTAAATATAAGCCAAAGTATATTTGCAAATCACTCCTCTTTCTTTTCATTAGCATTTTCCATACTATCCCAACGTTTTCGGGATTGCCGTTAGGCATAGCATTATCCTAATGTATCAAACTCTTTATATAACTTAGACTAAAGCTAAAAATGCAACATTTCCAGGTCATAGCAGAGTTACACATTCTAATTTAATTACCTTATATGAGTGTGTGAGTGTGTGGTGAGTGTTTTCAATATTGCCATGTTTGATTCGTTGCCAGGGTGTAAAACAACGTGTTTGTTGTCAGACTTTTAAAACAGCGGGGAGCCGCAGAACGTGCCCTGATTACTCCATCATGTGCGCACACTCTACACATAGCACAAGTGTATATGTTCATGGCCAGTGTTTTGAAATGACTTGAGATTTATAGTGATATTACTCAAACTCATAGTGTGTGAAAGGCCAACCAAAATTCTTCCAAGAACACACAAAAAAAGTGTGTTTTCTGCACATGAAAAATCAGAGATAAATACAATTCACAGTCTCAAAACTGTATGTCACAGAGCTGTTGAATTCTTGAATCTGATTGGTCAGAAGGTGTTGAGGTAGTTTTCTATAATGGCAAGACAAATCCCATATATATATATATATATATATATATATATATATATATATATATATATATATATATATATATCATTGTTATGGTGACATTTTCTGTAAAAAAAAAAGACATTTGTTTAACATTATGGAAGGAGTCTCCAGTGTAAGAGTCTTCAGCAGAAGGTTTTCAATTTACACTTTTTGTCATATTAAAGTGAATGAAAAAGAATGAAAAATAGAAACGTGATAGAATAACAGTTTATAGCTGTTATAACATGCTAACTTGTTTACCAGACATTAAATGTAACTACAAACAGAAAAACAAAGTATAGTGTCATTCTTTAATAATGACATACTGTTAGTCTTGGCAAACTGCTGTAGTATACGAGCAATAAAACACTTCAGGGCATGCTATGCATGTTATAGGAAAATAATCAACTTTGAGGAGGTATCAGTAAATCTGCTTCATTACACCACCTTGTTTTTTTGCTTTTCTAGAACAGTTTATTTTCCATAATTGTTTTTCATCCCTTTTTCAATACTACTTTACAAAGTAGAGCGGCTGTAGGCAAAGTGAAAAGGGTAGAGCTGGGTGAAGCAATAAAGCCATGCTTTATGCAAATGGGAAGCAAAGTGACCTGGTAACAGCCAGCGAAGGACTCAGGGTGCTTATTATTTTGCACGGTGAAACACGATCATCTTTTCTGAATCCTCACTGGGATATTAGTTCATCATCAATATGGGCAACTTGCCCCAAAGCCATCTTAAGGGCTGTTTCATTACTCTATTAGTTTGTTAGATGAGCCCTTAGAGGGACGAAGAAAGGGAGCAATATAGCTGTAGCAGAACTTACTCAGAAATCATTCTCAGCAATCTGATTCATTTCCATTTCAATTCTGGTTTCAAGAACAAAAATATGGTGGACAATGCAATGTGTATAAGCATGAAGCATGTTGAAAGAATTGATATTTTAAAACATATCATATAATGTGCTATTTTCAACCTGGGTCAGCTGTTTAACATAACAGTGTGTACTTTCCTAGCGACAGTTCAGGTCATACGTTTACATACTGTATGATGACCTTGCAGAACCTGCAATATGTCAATATGTAAATTGCATTTAGTTTTTTATTTAGTCCAGCCCTGAATAAGCTTTTTCACATAGCAGATGTTTGCATATAGTCCACAATAAACAATACTAACTGAATTTACACAAATGAACCAGTTCAAAAGTTTACACACGCTTGATTATTAATCCTGTGTGTCGTTACCTGGATGATCAACGACTGTTTTTATGTTTTGTGAGACTTGTTCATGAGTCCCTTGTTTGTCCTGAGAAGTTAAACTGCCCACTGTTCTTCAGAAAAATCCTCCAGGTCCTGCACATTATTTACTTTTCCAGCAAATTGTACATATTTGACCCCTTTCCAGCAGTCACTATATGATGTTGAGATCCACCTTTTCACACTGAGGGCAACTGAGGAACTCGTACATTTACAACTATTACAAAAGGTGCACACATTCACTGATGCTCAAGAAAGCAACAGGATACATTAAGAGCCAGGGGGGTGTAAACTTTTGAACAGGATGATTGGTGTAAATTGTTATTATTTTGTTTAAATATCTTCTTTTTTTCATTTAGTACTAAGATATTTATATGTTTCCCAGAAGACAAAAAAAAAAAAAAAAAAACAATTTACACAGATCATCCTGTTCATCCTGTGCAAAAGTTTACACCCCCCTGGCTCTTAAAGTATCATGTTGCCTTCTTGAGCATCGGTGAATGTTTGCACCTTTTGTGCACGGCACATGTAAACTTATGACCTCAACTGTACTTAGCAAGCTATGATTTTATCTGGTATACTGTATATGTTAACATTTTAATTGTTATAATTTTTTTTAAAGGTAATACGAAGACACAAAAAAGCATTTATACAATTCTGTTCATCATTTGTGGTAAGTAAAGTGCGCAAATCACTAGTAAAATCACTTCGTGCATGTTTAAGCTTACAACCGAGGGCAAGTGTGTTCCTATTTGAGTCTCTGTTATGCAAGTGGCCACTTTGTGACGTAGATGTTTCACACTTCAAGGGGTAAGTAGACCATTTTAAAAGAGTATCCAAACAGGGTGCTTGTGAACACCTATAGCCTTGCATGTAAATATGCATTGCACTAGCTAGGAGTTACCGTGGAATCCATGACCCCCAGCAGGAAGCTCGAGTCAGGAACATCTATAAAATAAAATAAAAACGTACACGGGGAAATATCACTGGCATGTTAAGACAGGGTAATACATTTTGTTTCCTTTTCTGCTCGTGTGTAAGAGGTGAGTCGAGGAGATTGATGATGCATAGTTTGGTGTGATCCTATTTCTTAATTTCCTGCATTGGCTCTCTCTCTCTTGCTTACCGTCTCTCTCTCTATTTCCTTGTCATCCTGTCAGATGTTGGATGGCAGCTTGACACACTCATTGCATGTGGAAATGGGAAGATTGGGTGATTTTTGGCATCACTCTCTTCATAGTATTGCAAAGAGAGTGATAGATAGAAGATTCCTCTTTGTGTGTGTGTGTGTGTGTGTTACAGAAGTCACCCAACCTGACCTAAATAGTAAAGGTTAGGGAACTGGGCAGGGTTATGTTGAGGGGCGGGGTTAGCTACTTCCTTCTTAATCCTACACTCTTACTTTAGATCTTGTTTTCTCCATGCAGAACTGTTGCTCTGAATGCACTATGTAGTGTCGTATATCAAAAAATAAAACACAATGAAAAAAAACAAAGTAATAAAACACTCAGGGAAATGCTGTTATAGGAAAATCATCAATGACTTCTAGCGTAGAAAACAATGAAAAACAGTTCATATTAATAATAATTGTATTAAAAATGTATTCATTTCCTAATTTAGTATGTGCCAATAAAAGCAAAAATGAAAAAAAAAAGTTGATTCCTCTTCTTTTTCCTTTTTTTTTTTTTTGTTAAAAACAAAAACAAGCAAAGAAAGTTTTTTCTAGCAAACTTTCAGCTTATTGGCGCTCACATTTTAGTAGCCATCCAAATATTATCCTTAGATGGAGGAAAAATGACTAGCTACCATGTCTACTGTGTATTTGGGCATAACCAGGGATAAATCACTAACAATAAATAAAAATAATATGTACCATTACCTCTAAATGCCTCAAGTGGAAAATAACCGCATCAATGAATAAGTCATTAGACTGCCATAAAGTGTCAAGGGTAAGTTATAGCATTTCTAACTAATGACTGGTATGAATTATAGACCGACACTGCACACGTTGCACGCTCCCCATTGCCTGATGTGATTAAATATGTATGGCTGCTATTCTGTGTCCCCTTGTCCCCTGTGACCTCCGACCTGCCAATGACTCTCGCCAGCTTCTTGTTCCTCTTAACCAGGCTAAGTGCAGAATGCAAGACTGTATACACTGTATTTCAGGGCCTTGGGGAGAGAAAGATGGAGGGACGGAGGGAGGAAGGAGAAAGAGCAGAGGAGGGGGAAGTCGGATTGTGGTTTCCGTTCCGTTCGTTTCATTCCCAGCTCCTGTCCTAGCACAGGTACACAAAGCCTCCGTTCACATCGTTCAGGCAGCCGAGGCTAGATGAAACGAGTCCGCTGATGGCTAAGAGATCTGCCGTCCAGCACCACTGCTCGTGAACCCCCCTTGCCTTTTTCACTCGTTCTTCAGCCCCACATCACAACACAGCATTTGTTTACACTGTATCGAAGTCTTTTTAGCGTTTTGGCAGCTCTCCACACTGCTGAATGCTATATTCCCAGACCAGAAATGTCACTTACCACCTTTCTTTTCTCCATCCGCTAGTTTAAAGCCTTTGTAATCCCCTGCCTGGTGGGAAGGAGGTTGGTGGGGGTGGGAGAAGTCAGCTAGGAGCTCAAATACGGTTTTTTATTTATTTCTTTTTTTTTTTTTTTTTTTGGAAGACGATTTCCATTTCCATCCAACTGGAACAGGACATTAACATTCCACCAAAAGAGAGGCAGACAGAGAGACAGACACAGAGAGACAGAGAGAGAGAGAGAGAGAGAATTCTTATGAAAATAAACTCACGAGTCTATGGACTCTGACAGCATGGCTGATTTTGGAGATAATAGCCCGCCGATGTAGGACAGGTGTGCTTCACTCGTTCTGCTGCGAGGGCATGGGAAACATATCATCCCATTGAAGTGTGCACTACTTTAGAGTGCGTAAGGGGAGTCTGTCATCTGGCTGTCCGGTCTGACTACATCCTTCCCAGACGTATCAGTCGACCTGATCTGGCCAGCTCCCATAAAACTAGTCTTGATGTATACTCAAAGTGCTCATTGAAATAAAAAAAAAGGTGATAGAACGGAATAAGGACAGGGAAAATGTCCCTTCATGCATTCAGAGCACAGTGGTCCAGCTCAGAAAAAAGCCGCAGAAGTAAGAAAGGGAAGAAAAAGTCTTGACTCATTGAGTAGAAACAAGCTGAGGTGGGCTCGGGCGCTGTTTTATTAACCGGACGACGTAAAGTTTATTAAACTGGTGGAGAGGCTGGAACCGGGGCCAGCTGAGCAAAGCCTTAACGAGTCATAACGGGAGAAATTCAGACCAATTAACACCAGGCAGGGAGGTCCGAACTCAAATGAAGTCCCGCGGGGAGCAGAAAATCACGTCTCATAAGCTTGGCGCTGCCAAAAAACCGACTCTTGATGACTATATAACATAGAACTCACTGCCACTCACTGCTCTGAACTCTCGCCGAGTTCGTCGTGTGACCGCAAATGCAGGTGGAGGTTTTGCAGCAAAAGGAAAAAAAAACATGGAAAGTCGATCCAGTTCGCCCTCTCCGACTTTTGAGTAATAACTGCCATCATTAAAGACGTTGACTGTCGAGCTCCCGTTGTAAAATTCGCGTTTTGTGTTTACGCAGCAGAAGGGTTTGGAAATAACGTCCCAAAAAAGGGGGTCACTTGGGCTCCGTATCCTGTGTTTCCTCTTAGGATTCTAAAGCTGGTCAAACCTAGAGGTGTGATAATGTGATAAATTACCGATTTGATAACCAGCCAACATAGTAAGATGGTTTTCAGTGCATTTCTCTACCGACTTCCCATTCACAAAGAGGACGCCGTAAAACACCTTAGAATTGTGCCGCAGCAACTCATGCTTCAGTTATTCAGTGGAGGGAAACTTCTAGATCACTGTTAGTTTTCAAACAATGGAAAGTAGTTTATTAACAATCAGTACGTTTATATGGACAACAATATTCCGATATTAACCCCGAATTAAGACGTTACTCTGATTAAGAAACTACCATGTAAACAGTGATTATTGATGACTTTAATCTGACTAAAGTCACCGCGTACTTACTTGCTACATAGTAAGAGAAATACACATATTTCAGCTAATATATAGTAGGTAAGTACGCGGTTTGGGACGCAGCCCACGGCTTCAAGCGGTCGTCTCTTTGCACATATAGCATGATTATAATTAACTGCACTTAAAGTTTTTGTAAGATTAAAAAGAAAACACTCAAAACTGTGTATACTATACCATAGCGAAAATGAACTGTACGTCGATACGTGAAATTCTGGATGGAACGTTGGACGGCGTACATGTTCTATAACATGTAAAACGGGAACATGAAAGGAATATTCTAAAAGCGACTCATGTAAACACCTTAATCAGAATATTGTCTTATTCAGAATAAGGTCATTAATTAGATTACTGCTGTCCATGTAAACACCTTAATCAGAATATTGTCTTATTCAGAATAAGGTCAATAATTAGATTACTGCTGTCCATGTAAACGTAGTCAATAGCTGCGTTTACATGGACAACAATAATCCACTCTTAATCCGATTAAGACCCTACTCTAATTAAGAAACTACCATGTAAACAGCAATTTTTACTTACCTTAATCTAATTAAGGTCATAATCGAAGTAAGCAATAATCTAATTAAGACAGGTGGAGTACTCCTGTTTTAGTCACATTATAAACGTGTATTACAGACATGTAAACACCTTAATCACATTATGAACGTCGTGTGAGAGTTTTAACCGCATTTTGCGACAGGACACGATCACACACGGCAGTTTTACGTTTTACGGCGAACAAGAGAGTTCGGCTGTGTCCCAAATCGCATACTTTCCTACTATAGGCCTGTAGTGGGGAAAAATACATGTATCTCGGCTACTATATAGACGGTAACTACGCGATTTGAGACACACCCACCACTTCAAGCAGTTGTCTATTAGCACGTATAGCATGACAAATAATTAACTGCACTTAAAGCGCTCGTAAAAAAAATAAATAAAAACACGCAAAACTGTATACGGTACCATAACGAAGACGAACTGTATGTTGATACGTGAAATTCTGGAGGGACGTCGGACGGCGTGGCGCGGTGACGTAATGACGCGGGCTGTTAATGTAATTATGTTCTATAACATGTAAAACGGGAACATGACAGGAGTATTCTAAAAGCGACTCATGTAAACACCTTAATCACATTATTATCTTACTCAGATTAAGGTCAATAATTAGATTATTGCTGTCCATGTAAACGTAGTCAATAACAATGTAGAAACACCAGTTTTCCCAGATTTTTACCTCTTTAACAAGTAGGCCTAACACAGTGTGTGGGCGACAGAGTGTGTACTACTGTTCACAAAACTGCAGTACGTATCCCAGGAAGTAATTACACACACCTCCATACACTTGTATTGCATTTTATCTATCATTACACCACTGTTTTGATTGTCACAAAACCAAGACATTTTTTGCAAATAAATCTGATTTTTCTAACTATAGTGCATGTTTTATTTGACCTTCAGTTTCTAGTTACACATTGTTTGTGTGTGTGTGTGTGTGTGTGTGTGTGCTTGTGCGTGAGTGAGTCCTAAGGCTCATCAAGGCTACTCTAAAAAGTTTCTCAAAGTTAAACATTATTAAACACTACTCATTAACTAGCGCTCTGGTGAAAAAAAAAAAAATGTCCGGCTAAAATCATACACATCAATATCAATTCCACAGTTAGCTAATCCATGAAATAATGGATTAGAGTGGTGAGAATGATTAAACTACTTCAAATAAACAGTTTCATCTATCAAGCTAGTGTAGATAGCTAACGCTTATAGAGGAAATTGGCTAGTTAACTAAAGCTAAAGGGTGCGTCTCAGTCAGCTCCCCGGTTCAGCAGTCAGGGCAGTGATCAGGGAGTCGGCCATTTTAAGGGCTGTCTCAATCGCAAAATCCTTCCAGTGCTCTGGAACGTTCACTCCTTGAAAATTCCCACAATGCACTGCAAAAACCAGGGAGCATCGATGCTCACTATGTTCCCTTATTGGAAATGACATCATATTTTCTGAAGCCTCTCAGCTTGAAAAAATGGCGGACGAACTCTCAGCCAACTTTGGTTACAAATGTAAGTAGCTTGATATTGAAGCTCTCAACTGATTACTTATGTTAGCGATTTTTTACTTTATTTGATGTTCTGTATACGGTTTGTTTGAGTCTAAAGACTTTTAAGTGTTTAGTCATTTTTTTAAAAATCCACTAGCTAGCCTATGATCCTGCTTGACGTAACCATGACAGAAATGCAGGTGATTAATCTGGATTAGGTATGAAAGGTGTGAACAGGGTCAAATGCATCTCGATGCGTCCCCGGACAGCAACGAAGGACCGCCTAATCGAGTTGTAGGAAATCGTGTTGAATGGTAGAGCTCCCTGCTGCTAATGAATAAAGGTGACGTTATAACAGTAGAGACAAAAGCAGCTGCTTTTCATAGCTTCGTTCGTCTCATCTCTCATTCAGTTATAAGTTTCATTAGCGAGAGAATGTTTTAAAGCGCACCTATTATGGTTTTTCAAATATTGCCTTTCATGTAGTGTGTTATAGAGCTGTTTGTGAATGTCTGCAAAGTTTCAAAAATCAAAACGCACGACAAATGGATTTATTGATTCCCAAAAGAAGAAACTGATTCTGAACATCTGAAACGAGTCGTCAGTAATTCCAGGCTTACTTCCTGTACTAAACTACCTAATTTGGTAACAAAAAACCCCGCCTCTGGTCTTCATTGGCTGCTCGCAAACAGCTTTGACCCACCCTCAAACACTACAGTTGAGGTAGCGTCCTGAAAGAGACTAGAACACGTTGTTTTCTACGCTGCAAAAGCGAAACCACTTTGCATGGACTCGCAAAGGATGAGGATCTAAAGCGTCAGTGGTTAGAGTTCATAAAACGATACCACTGCATTCAACTCCGACCAACACCAGTGCACAGCTGTTAATCTGTTAGCTGTTAGCCTCTGCTAACCGGCAAATTCACGTTATTGTTAAACTACATATAAACTTACCAAATTGATAATGATAAATTGATAATGTTGTATGCGTGTACAGCCAGTGCACAGCTGTTAGCCTCTTAGCTGTTAGCCTCTGCTAACTGTCTAACAGACATTTTTTCAGACGGAGCTGAAACTCGGATATGGTAGTAGGCATTTCCTTTTCGACACACGCTGTAAGACCAATCACAACAGACTGGGACATCTGACCAGAGCGGAGTAGGCTCTCTGAAAGGAGGAAAAATTCAATTTATGAGCAAATTAAAGAGTTTTTTAACCTTGGATGCATATAAATCTATTGCATGAGAACTTTAAAACAAAATTAGGCACGTTTCAAAACCATAATAGTTGCGCTTTTAACAGTGCATACAGGTATTCAACAGAAGACTGACGTAGTAAATGTGCGTGACAGCCTTTCTTCAAGGGAAATGATGTATGAAATCTGATCACAGGAGATGCATTCATAATGCCAGGTGTGAACAGTGCCACATTCACACCTAGGGTGATTTTGGGATATCAGAGAAAACCAGAGAACCTGCAAGAAACCTCACATGGACACTGGGACAGACAGTAACCCAAGGTCAGGATCAAACCGGGAACCCCGGAGCTGTGAGGCAGCAAAGCTTATTAACATTCCACCATGAAATACATTGAATTGACAATTGACAGAGGAAAACTTGGCATCTCAGCATATTTGTTCCATCTGTACCATCTGATTGAGGAAGGTTTACATTACGTCCAATAGATTCCCATTCATTTTTCAGCACAGAAAATGAACGCCAACATGGTGGCAAAGGTGCTTTACGTCACTGTGTATTGACGACATCAACTACGTGCTGTATCTAGCCATCTAATATGGAGATCTACGGCCCGAACACACCCAGTAGCCGTGTATGGAGAAGAAGGAGGTAGATCGTCACACCTCTAGTCCAATCCAGTTACAGTTACAGTTTTGGCAGATAAACTTTCCACGGTTTCACGCCTTTAACAGGTTTAACTCAGACGACATAAATCCACATCATAAACTCTGTGCAGTGCTGAAGATGTATGTGGTATAATACGATATATTAATAGACTAGAGTCAGAATCATCACAGGCTGTAAATAGAGAAGTTAAACTGCAGGCGTCTCCTTCGGTCTCTCAGTGCGAGTGTTAAACTCTCCTGACCTCGACATAACAGCGTCCATTAAGTCTTCTGTTCTGTTCTGGTTAAAGTGAGCCATTTTAAGTGAAACCGGACTAAAGGGGATTTTTCCAACATGGGACCTAACTTAATTTCTATTTAGTTTACAATATTTCTATTCTATTTGATCCTGAGTGTAAGGTAAACGAAAAAGGAAGGTATTAATAATAATAATAATAATAATAATAATAATAATAATAATAATAATTAGTATGTTTCATATCCAGTTAATGTTAATATATAAAAAAGTGTATATTATATATTAGCAGTTTGATGTTCAGTGATGAAGTAGAAATGCTCGTGTTTGTGGAGAGTGAATGTGAGACTAACAGGAGGTTTTTTTTAGAATTCAGTCAATTAATTCTGTTCATATGAATTAATAACATTCAATAAGTTAATAATCTTACTTTAATCTTCAGAATTGAGTTCATGTGTTCATGTTCATTAGAGTAATGTGTGTTCTGTTTATGAGACCAGTTACTGTGAAACTTGTTGAAATGGAGCGAATAACGTTTTTATTTTCATTTCCTTCAGAATTCTTTTTAATGAATTATTATTCATTTAAAAGAAGGCATAAAAGGCAGAACTATTGGTATCGACTGACATCACTCTGAATAATCAGTTATCGGTATCGGCTGAGAAATTTAGTATCGGTGCATCTCTAATATATATATATATGACGTTTGGAAAATGAATAGATGTTAGCGATGTTCTACACACACCTGTATCAGGCGGATTCTGAGATTGTGAAGGATGAAGATAGATGAAAAAGACAGGTAATACAATCACTTTTTATGTGAGCAATAGTGCAAAAAACAAAACCATCCAGTGAAGAGGAGTTCTCTGGATGGAAACGTCTTGTTGAAAAGAGGAGAATGAGGAAGGCTGTGGTAACTTAAATATCCACCCATTACAACCGTGGTGAGCAGAAAAACATCTCAGAATGCACAACGTTGAGGCGTTGAACCACACGGACAGACCAGGCAACGTGTTTTTTTTTCCAATCCAGTCCAGTTTTGATGGCCTGAGATCCTATGCGAATCGATCATAATTACTACAACATTATTTAATTGACATTTATATGAAAATCTGAATAGTGCTATTGCCATTTGCTTCCCATAGAGAGAATGCAATAATAGCATTGTTATTTATAAAATTATACAGGGAGAATGGTCCTATTAATAACCGCTCTTGTTGTAAAGTAACTCAGGCAGGTCATGGACTTTGTGATATGTGTGTAATATAATCTTCACTGCTGCACAAATCCGCATGAAATCGCTGTCTGGACCTAAACACTAAATCATCAAGCCGTTCTTTTATTTTGTATTTCTCTTTCATGGGCCACAGACAGCGGGTGAGTGTATGGCAGGTTGATCAAGCCCACAGACAGACAGGGTTAATACAGGCAAATCCATATTCACAGTCCAAACAGACCAGCAAAGGTCAAAAACCTGGACAGCTGAAGAGTGGTAGAACATGAGTGACTTGGATAGAGTGCTGTGTAACACATGCAAAGACATAATTCAAACAGTGGGGACACTAATAATTACTCATCATTGTATAAAGACATCAGTAAACAAGATAGAGTCTGGACTGCAGTGAGCATTACTACAAGATGATTTGATATGTAGATAATAAGGACGGGTACAAGGAGTACAAGTAAGTGACAGCAATCAGATATGATAACCCAATTGCTTTGATTAAAGTCCAATAAAGGAATTGACAAAATGCCTTAAATTGTTTTTATTAGCTATTACTTTCAGAGAGACCGAAATGGTAGCTGTAGTCCGATTAGTTACGGTGGCGTTTTGGGCAGGAACTTTGGTCCGATTTACAGTGGCACTGGAGGAAGGAACTTGCATCCCATATAGACCCCATACTGTAGAGAACAAGTGGCCATTTAAGACTCAGAGAATGGAGGCCTCCATCAAAGGCTAAAGCTGTACCACAACAATGTAATAACACTAGTTTTCATTAAGCAAACTATAGAGTCTTACTGTATTTTATCAATGTGAGGCAAATGTGACATACCAATGACATGTGACTAACCCTAACCCTTGCATAGCTGAGAGAACAGTCAAAATGGTATCTAGATTTCCATCCATCCATTCTTCATGCTGTTTATCCTACACAGGTTCACGGGGGAGCTTGGAGCCTATCCCAGGGAACTCCGGGGCAAAAGGCAGGGGACACCCTGGACAGGATGCCAACCCATCACAGGGCACAATCGCACACACATTTACACACTATGGACAACTTGGAAACACCAATACCAATCAGCCTAGAACGCGTGTCTTTGGACTGGGGGAGGAAACTGGACTGCCTGGAGGAAACCCTCGAAGCACGGGGAGGACATGCAAACTCCACACATGCAGAATGGATGCAGGTCGGATGTGAAAATCGAGCCCCCAACAGTGGAGATGCAAGGAAAACTTGCTAACCACTAAGTCACCGTCCCACCCTCCTCTCAGAATATGTTATCGCATAAATGACCTAAAAACTTGTTATATATCGGGTACGTGTTCACACATTTAGTTAGAAAGGAAGGGAGACAAGTTGCGTGACAAAGCCAAAACAGGACTCCGGATCTACACATCAAAAATCTACCAGAAATAGTACACCATCCAGGTACCTTTGGGATACTCATTTCAAACTACTATGATTTGGGATACTTTAATTCTAACCTGGGATGTTAAGTACGGACATGCGGGTAAAAAAACCCAAAACAATATATCGTGGCCACGAGATTAAGAATTCGTTCCCACAACTTATTAATACATGAGCACGTTTTATTAGTCCGTTCCCTCATTTTAGGTAAATCGTGGACATGTTTTATTAACTTGTTTCCTTGTCTTTCCAAGCTTAACCAATTTGTGGCCACAAATTCATTAATGTGCAGTGATAAAAGACATCTATAGCTGCTGTTATGGACAGAGACAATTTTATTTTATTTTGAGGAACCTACATTGCATATCGAGAGCTGGAGGCTTCACCAGCGATAATATGGTGACTTGGGGGCTGGGCTCAAGTGTCGGCTCTGGCGAACAAATAACTTGTTTCAAACACCGATATTCATGATCTTTCCCAGGGCCTTGCAGCTGATCAACAATGACATCAATACCAGCCCCCAAGTCACCATATCATTGTGGGTAAAGCCTCCTGGCTCTCAATATGCGATGTAGGCACAAATTGGTAAAACGTGGCCACAATTTACCTAAAAGAAAGAGTACACATTAATAAAATGTGGCCAGGATTTACCTAAAATTAGGGAATGAATTAATAAAACATGCTCACATATTAATAAATCATGGGAATTAATTCTTAATTCGTGGCCACAGTATATTGTTTTTTTCATGTCTGGGGTTCCGCAATTTAGGACAGATAGTAGGCGAATTGGGACGTAGCATATGACTTTGAAGAGCAGCAATCTTCTTCCTGTAGTCATGGTAGCTCATGAAATTTTAATTGTGCCACCTGCAGTACTGGAGCACTCGCATGCGACAGCCAATACGCACAAAAGAGTATGCAAGCTTGTGAGCATTGTCTCTGCTTTATCTATGCTGAGATCTGCTCTTGCATCCTAAAATAATGTCAACACTATCACTCATCGATTTCACCTTTGCCAAAATTTTAATGAAATAACAGTCCTTTTCAACCAAGGGAAAGTCGAAGAGGACGTGTTAAATACAGTGCAGAACGCAGCCTTTGTCTTTCAGCTATTCGGAAGTGGAAAAGCACATCGTAAGGTCTTTCTTCTGTTGTATTCCAATGATAACAGTCTGAACGGCTCCTCCTGGCAGACTAAATCTGAAAATATAATTGATGTTATTAAAGAATGAAAAGGTCAAAACAAAATTCCACTGCTGCCGAAAAATCCTTTCTTCCTCAGCCAGGCTACGCCATGACCGCCTCATAAAATAAATACAATCAGGCTCATAAATATTTCTCATGTGTTATTTAAACGAACGCGGGCAAAGTGGGGCTTTAGTGTTTTTAGAAATGCACAAAGAAGCTCAGGGGTCTGTGCAGAGAAACTTGGCCATGGTGTAAAGAGAAATTTCAATTAGCAGCATAGTTGGCTTTCAAACCTCCCTAAAAATAACAAAAGATTTCCAAACCGGCGTCCGGAAAAGGGAGAGTTGCTAATGGGAGGCACCATTTTCTACATCAAAACAGATCAAATTTAGTGTGACAATTTACGAACCAATTTTTCATATTTCAAATAAACTAAAGTAATAGATGGGCTAATCTGGAACTGTGTATTGGTTCATGTAGGATGTATACTTCTTTCTTTGTATTGTATATAGTGCTTTTGATGTGTTTATTTTATAGGAACAGTTCAGCCAAAAATTTTATGAATATAACTTTTTTTTTATTTACTCCTAATGCAATCAATCATCCACAATATGTCTGGTATCTAAGGTTCACTTCTTTAGTTTTATCCTGAAAGTATGAGTAGAAACGAAGAAACTAAACGAGGCGTATTATTTATTTTATGAGGTCTACTGAATACAGTCCCCTCTGAAAGTATTGGAACAGCAAGGCCAATTCTATTGTTTTTCGCTGTACTTTGAAGACGTTTGGGGTTGAGATCAAAAGATGAATATGAGATGACAGATCAGAATTTCTGCTTTTGTTTCCTCATATTTACATCTAGATGTGTTTAAAAAAAAAAAAAAAAACTTAGAACATGGCACCTATTGTTTTAACCCACCCATTTTTTCAAGTAATCAAAAAATATTGGAACACGTGACTGATAGGTGTTTCTTGTTGCCCAGGTTTGCCCTGTTAAATTGCTCATTTAAAGAATGTCTACGCTTGATATGAGCCTTTGGTTTAGCCCATGAAGACTGCATTTGTTGTTAAAAAGGATAAACCAACATGAAGACCAGAGAGCTGTCTATGGGAGAAAAGCAAGCCATTTTGAAGCTGAGAAAAAATAGAAAACCAAACAGAGCCATTGCACAAGCATTGGGCATAGCCAGTACAACATTTTGAAATGTCCGGAAAAAGAAAAGAGACAGAGATGGAACAGGTCAGCCAAGGAAAACAACATCAGTTGATGACAGAAACATTGTGAGACCTTAACCCAGATGAGTATGCATTTCACCTCCTGAAGAGAAGACTGAAGGGAGAAACCCCCTAAAACAAGCAACAACTGAAAGAAGTTGCAGTACAAGCCTGGGAAAGCAACATAAAAAATGCAACAGACTGAGTTATTGCTAGAAAGGGATATGCAACCAAATATTAATTTATTAATCTTATTTACTTTAACTTACGTTAATACTATCTGTTCCTATACTTTTGATCACCTAACCATTGTGTGGTCTGTCCCCTGTCCCCTGTTTTAAGTTTTTTCACACATCTAGATGTAAATATGAGGAAATGGAAGCTGAAATTCTGATCAATCGTATCACATTCATCTTTTGATCTTAAACCCAAATGTCTTCAATGTATAGCAAAAAAAAAAAAAAAGAATTGGCCTCGCTGTTCCAATACTTTCAGAAGGGACTGTATGAAAGACACTGAGCAGGAAAGTGAAATAAGTAAGGTGCAAGAAAAGAATGTGTCACGTATCAAGAAACTCTGGACTCCATTTCCCATCAGCCACTGCACTGCACTAGTTGTCACATGACCACCTGCACCTGATTCACGTTTTGGTTAATGAGCACTCCTGTGTATATATAGTCCGTGTCTGCACGGTTTGTTGGTCTTTCGTTGTCTTAGACCCCTGTGTTCCATGTTTCCTGATCTTGTTAGTCTATGTTTAGTTTTGCCACAGTATTCTACCAAGTAGTGTTTAAGACTCACGTTGTTTATGTCTTGGTGTTTGTTTCTTGCCACAGTGTGTTTAGTCAAGTTGTCTTAGTGTCTTTGTTTCTCGGTACGTTGCTTCAAATAAATGTCATTATCTGCACCTGCTTCTGGCTCAACCTCGAATTGTGACAGAATGTAAATAAATTAACTAAAAACAAAAAGAAAACAGTAAATAAAAAAGAAGTTATTCAGTAGAGAATCTGATGCATTTCTTTAATAAACCTAACCAAGAACTACCTACTTTTACAGACCGAAACAATTTAACTGACACTGTAGATTAACAACCAGACTTCACTTGTTTACTCACCAGAGTTGGGTATAACGTGTTACAAAGTATTGTAATTACTTTTTCTGTAATGTAACGCATTACATTTAAATTTATGTAATTTGATTACAGTTACTGATGTCAATAGAATTACTTGCGTTACACATTTATTATTAAGAAAACAATATTAAGTAAAATGCATTTTTAAAAGAAATACCATTTTGCGTGGTTGCGTCAGTTAAAAATTCCGCCGTTATTTAACACAAAACTATGCTATGTACACAGCTCCTGTGTGTACATAGGTACTCATGTGATAAATCTTTGGAAAAGTACGATTTTTTTTTTATTTGATCGATATAAAACGTTTCAAGATACAATCACAATAGCAGCTACAATCAGTCTCTGTCAGACCACCAACATACAAACAAACACTTACAAAACTGAGGCAGCTCACCTATGAAGCCTCATAGTAGTCCACTGATCCATAACATCCTGACAAAAACAGTCTTGTTACACTGGCAAAGGTCCAAACATTCCAATCACGTAAAAATATTTAGTCCAAAACACATTATTACATCAGTAAATACCTACAGAATGTTGCTGCATCATTTCGAATGACTGGCAGATGTGCCTAATCTTTCACGTATTCTCTGTTATAACTTCTGTTCGTGAATATTCCTTATCTCTTGACTTCAAAATGGCCGCTGGTCTGTGACCTTTCGCTTGACACCTCATTTGAAACAATAGGAGCTTCCATGTCCTGTTCATAGGCTTCAAGAGCCAATGAGAGCCCGTGCTGAAGGGAAGTGTCTTTCCCTGTTCCTTTGTGAAAAGCTCGAACCTATTGCAACCGATTGTATGGATGACTGGCGCATCGTATAGCCAATGAAAATCTCGCTTTTCTGTGCGTAAAAGCACGCAAAGGTTTAAATTCTGAATATACATTTTGTAGATTGCTTGATTTTGATATGATAGCTCTTAGTGTCACCTTTCATTAGTGCCCAAAATCATGAGAAAAATCAAACGTAATAGCCTTTTTATCCTAGGTATGTGTACCAAGGGTCCTTTGGAGTCTCCAAAAGGTGATTTTGGTAAACCACATGGAAATACCCTTAGAAAAACATGTGTAAAATATAAATTTTCTTTGGTATTGTTATCAAATTTGAACTTGGACTAGGTAAAGCTTCATGCTGTGGTGCAATTGTTTTTTTTCCAGCTAATAGATCCCAGGTGTAGTCATCTGCAGGCATCTGTATGCAAAAAAATCAGGCAGAAACAAACTCGTTCTATTTCAGTGTTCAAACTTCTATTACACAATACAAGTAGCATTTACAGTGATTTTTACTGCTGGGTGGAAAAAAAACTTTCAAAAAAAGACCAAAACCATGCATGTACTTCAAATGGTTCAAGAACAGCTTTAATTTTACTTTGGGTATGCCTTGGATAAGCATTTTAGGCTAATTTTACCGGAGTTGAGCAATAAGTATGCGGTTTAATGAATCACCAGAGAACGCACGCTAAAATTACTGAAAGAATTTTATTTTTGAAATTGTATTTTTGTAGGTTTTGAAAGTAACGTGAAAGTAAAGTAATTACTAATCTGATTACTTTTTACATGCAGTAATCAGTAATGTAATCAAGTTGCAAAGTAGTACAGTAATTAGTAATCTGTAGTGGATTACTTTTTTTTTGAGTAACCTACTCAATGCAGTTATCGCCACAGATCTGGTTTACTCACCACTAACTACTTTAAACAAACAAAGCACAACAGAATGACAGGATTATGCAAACGTTTTATCCTGTAATTCTATCCTCCTTAAGATACTGAAACTTGTGGCCAGAAAAGTATACAAAATGATCAGCTTTGTGGAGCATTGGAGGAAGAGACTAGTAAATAAGTAAATACTACTGTATGTATGTATGTAACAGGAAGTGATGGGATTATTATACATATTAGGTGCAATATATGTAATATAAATTAGATGTAATATAATCAGTTAATAAAGCTTAAGAGTAGTTTCATTGCAACAAATTATACTTGTTTTGGGAAAATGTACATATATTCTGTGGTTAAGGACATCCTGGGTTATTCAGTAGCTAAAAAATGTAGAGTTATGTACCTTGGAGTTCTAAGCGAATATGTTAATGATAATGACAGATACTTAACCAAAATATTACTTATAGCAAGGGAAAAAGCAATCACAAGATATTGGTGCAGGGTATGAATATAGAACATCCATCCATCTATCTTCTATACCCCTTATCCTGTAGTATCACAGGGAACCTGGAGCCAATCCCAGGGAGCATCGGGCACAGGGCGAGGTATACCCTGGACAGGGTGCCAGTCCATCACAGAGCACAATCACATACACATTCACACACTACAGACGATTTGGACATGCCAATCTGCCTACCATGCATGTATTTTGAATGTGGAGGAAACCGGAGTACCCGGAGGAAAACCCCCGCAGCACAGGGAGAACATGCAAACTCCGCATACACAGGGCAGCATCGGGAATCGAGCCCCCAACCCTGGCGGTGTGAGGCGAACATGCTAGCCACCGTGCGCCCAAATATAGAACAATGGATGGAAATTTGGATGGGAAAAATTAATTACCAACTACAGCTGAAGTAAAAAGTATTTTTCAATAAGTGGGAAAAATGGAGGAGGTATGATGTACCGAAAATACATATGGATTGACGGACACGTAAATACAAGGATTCATATTTTTTTTGTAATAGGCCACGGTAACCATAGGCAATCTTGTACTTTTTTTGTTGTTGTTGTTGTTGTTTTGTTGTGTTGTGTTGTGTTTTGCCTTGTTATAGAAAATCCCAATAAACATCAAAGTGGAAAAAAAAGAATTGTTTAATTGAAAGCGATTGTATTTTAGTCCAAAGTTTAATTCAATCTGATTGGTTTCTCCAAGAGAGACAGAAAAACACACTGGCTGGAACAATTTTTTGTGCTGAAAATGAAAATTCAACAAGTGAAGCTGCTTGAAGCTGCTTGCGACTTGAATGTCCACAGCCACAGTTAAAGTGGGACGTCACATCTCATAGTGGTGAATGTTCCAAAAATAGCACACAAAAAAACCCTTCTTTTTAGTTACATTGCAAGGTTGGCATATTGACAAAGAAGTATTTCAACATGTCATAAATCTCCTTATACTGGCTCACTAGCAAGACTCATTTTTCACTGCCACTCTGTCCTCCATGTTGGTTTTTCTCACTTGCCTCCCAGCTCCTGACCCGTTTGGCGTTTGGCGTGCATTTCTGAAAAGTTTTTTCAACTTTGTGACCAAAAAGTAACCCGCAGCAGCACTTTTTAAAAGCGGCCACGCTCCACCTACATTGCCATATTGCTTCCCATAGGATTACATCTAAACTGTATACTGCCAGTGTGAAAGCAGCCTGAGTGAAGCTGCTGATTGGTCAGCTGTACCTGTAATTGTGTTTCAGTGAGAAAAAAAAGTACTGAAAAGGTGTCCTTACAGAAAACACTCAAAGAAAAATAATCTTAAGGAATGTGAGGAATAATGGTACTAATAAAGGTACTGTTCTCATAACATGAGGATGAAAATCAGTGCTGTTGAGTTCTTGAATTTGATTGGTCAGAAGGTGTTGAGATATATATTATAACATTGCAGTTTTGGCTTCAAGTCAAATCATGGGTTTATATTAATTCTAATACTTTAATATTGTTTCTATGGTAACAGTATACACAGAGTTGTATGGTGGATTACAGCATGTAAATTTAAAAAGCACAAGTTAATTGTTGTTTTCTGTAAGGAGATGTTTATTCAGCATTTTTGGAAGAAGTCTCCAGTTTCATGAGAGATAACTTCGAGTTTTTCATCATGGGAAAGTAACTTTTACTTTGCGTAACTAGAAATGGATAAAAAGTATGACGCGTTATTCTTTAATACAAAGCAGTTTCAAATGAAAAAATTTTTTGTTTTGTTTTGTTTTTTAACCTAATCTCCAAAGTGTTCAAGTGTCAAGCTTCCTCTAGACAATTATTTTTTTTTACTTATGTTGCAGGTTTAAGATTCTCATTTGACTACCTCGTAAACAAAATTATAAAATCGTCGAAAACGTGACTTCTTCGATAGGAAAATAAAACCTTCGGGGTTTGACCATTTGCCTATAACCGCACACCCCACTGCGTTTTATTCCTTACTTATGAAATGTATTAAACGTATTATACTTGAATGCGCTTGGGTAATAAACACGTATAAACCGTTAGCTCTGTATACCAGACTGAACTGTGTTTACAAACCAGAATTGATCCATCACACAATAAATAAATGTGCAAAGGGGACGGTGTGTGTGTGTACCAGTTCACAAATCAATGTTTTATTAATTTAAACACAATCAAATAATAATGTCAAAAAAAAAAAAAACATCTGTACATATCTTTTTTTTCCCAGACACAACAAATGTTTGTGTGTTCACGACGAGGCCCACGTCAATGTTTTTCCAGTTTGCATTATGATTGCAATATTTATTATTATTATTATTATTATTATTATTATTATTATTATTATTATTATTAAAAAAAGCTTACTGTATAAAACATCTCCCATCTAATATGACCATGAACTAGCAGCAATATGTGATACCCTGGGGGACAGGAGGAAGGAGTATAGTAAATAGGGGGGGGGGGCAGATTTAAATTGTGGTGGTGTTTAAGGGTCAGAATTGAGGTGGGGTGGGGTTATGGGGTGAATTGTATATAGAGGGGGTTGACTTTGGATACTGTTGGTTAAAGAAGCATATATTAAATTGACTTTGTGGGGTTGACTTTGGATATTGTCGGTTAAAGAAGCATATATTAGATTAGGAGGGTGGGGGGTGGTTAGAGGGGTAGGTTGTAGATGGAAGGTACGGGGTAAAAGGGGCAGTAGAATACTTCACCTGCAGGAATGAAGCAACACTGACGACGGAGCAGAAACCGGTCAGAAACTCACACGCAGATTCAATTCCTGCTGAGGAAATTCACAGTCGGTAGTGCATGTGTGTTCTTGACCCCTTTTGCATCATTGTGTGTGTGTGTGTGTGTGTGTGTAGTGGCTTTCTTACAGTCTTTAGAGCTTTAAAGTTTCCCAAGTCCACAGTCTTATTTAATCTAAGCACTACGAAGAATTTCTACAGCGACATTTCCAAAATAAAAATAAAAATAAAATAAAATAGAAATGAAAAAGACTACTTCATACAAAAATTACACTTAATGTACAAGAGTTTCTGCTTTTAGTGCCAGTACAAAAGATAACAAAACCTTGAAATATTGTGGAGTTTGAGGTCTAACTGCTTTGAAACATCAAACAGAAACCAGTCAGAGGTGAGCGTACAGACGTACAGACGCTCAACTCAAAACTTACATTCGCTTTGATTATTACTTTCTTTTCTGATGTGTGTAATCCCATAAATACGTGTATCTTTTTTTTTTTTAATTAAAAAATAAAATGCTATCGAGGTTCTTTGACTAGCGAAGGAGGGGGAGGGGGAGGGGGGGGGCGGACGGAGAAAAATAAAATAATCAATAAATCCGTAAACAAAATACGAAATCATTGACACGTGACATCCATGCTTTTGGTCATGACGAAAATTCTCAAGAAATCTTTCAAATCTACATTTTAACCATTACACAACACTTTTAGGCCCCGCACACGTTTTTTTTTTTTTTTTTTTTTTTTTTTTTTGTGTGCACTCCTGCCTTAGTGTACTTCCACGAAAAAAGAAAAAAAAAAAAGCACTGAATAGCATGAACTGTAGCTAATGCGAAACAGGAAGGAATAGTCCAGTGATTAAAAATATACACACACACAAAAACCGCCGTATTCTGTACACGTTTGATTGTCTGAGCAAAATCCAGATAAAGTTTTTTTTTTTCTTTTTCCTTAAATTATTAGAAAATCCGTTTTTCTTCTTCTCCATAAACGTCTTCTTGGAATCAAAGTACTTTGCATGGCGAGAAACACACAAAACAAAACAAAAACGGCGACAAGTCTCTCGCAGGGCGGCGGCGCGCTCAACAAAGTCTCTGATTATAAATTAGAAGAGTAGGACATCCGGCGCAGTGGTTTCGAGCGAACCCGAGAAATGAGAAGAGGGGGAAATCGCGCTGAATCTCAGTGGGAGTCTCGCGAAGAGCCAAAAGCGACGTCGGTTGCTCTGGTTTCTTCACAGGTGTGAACCCTTGCAGTTTTTTTTCCCCAGAAATTCCGTAAAACATTCTGACGGCTTTTTCGAAAAGAAGCCGAGTCAATTCACAGTAACCTGCAGCTGCAGCGTCGTAAAAATCACAATCCTCCGTTCGACCGCTCCACCGAGGGCCGAGGTTTAGGGTTAAGACGAATCTCGGGCCGATTTGCACGTGTGTGTTAACGTTTATTTTTCCCCCCGTTAAGTGTGTTAACGTTCTGCTGTCGGTCCGTGCTGAGTAGAAATGGACAGATGAGGATCTCACAGTGCTACAAATACTCCAAGTCCAACGCGTGATGAAGAGCCATGAGGTCCGAATGACTGGAGATCCTCCAGAAGGGCATGTTGTGCTACGGAAAGAAAGAGAGAGAGAGAGAGAGAGAGAGAGAGAGAGAGAGAGAGAGAGAGAGAGAGAGAGAAAACACTAATGAGCAAATCACTTTGAAAAAAATGGCATTCAGGCACATTCTCACATAAATGTTACGTATGGTTCAGCGCTGCTGAATTCTCGACTCTGATTGGTCAAAAGGTGCTGGTTTATTTTCTATAACAGCAGCTCTGACAATACTGATAGCTGTAATTCAAATCAAAGCTTTAATATATTAATGTGCTTGTTCTAATACGTTTCTATAGTAATAACTCAGAGACTTGTATGGTGGACGCTCAACTTAGACGTTTTTTTTTTTCTTTCTTTCTTTTAAAAACAGCGTTATTTAACAAAGGAAAAACATGTAATCATTGTTTTTCAGTTCTCAGGTTTCTCTGTAACATGATAAGCTCTGCTATAATCTAATTGCTAACAGGAACTAACTCGCTGCATAGACATTCCAAAACATTAACTGCAACTATAAATGGATAAAAAGCATGAAATGTCATTCATTAATAAATAAGAAATTGTAATCGTTGAAAATTGCTGTAGTATAAGACAAATTAAACGCTTCAAGATGTGCTGTTATAGGAAAATTATCCACGATGCATGGGATGATGTAAGGCAACGCTTATTTTATTCCTTACGTGTCATCTAAGCAGCTAGGCACGGCATTCAACACAATAACCCCCCCACCCCAAAAAAAAAACTGTACCTCTCTGTCCATTATAGAGGAGGTCTATGTGACTAGCAATATCTAACTAGCACTGTTATTTGGATCTAACTAACACAATGTAACCTCAGATACAAAATCTGTAACTTTCCAGCGGGCATTACGTATCTATTTAGCAAGCTATGTTGGTTAGCTTGCTCTGTTTATCTTGTATTATAGCCGCACATTTCTAATTATATACTTTGTGTATTGTTCAAGCAAATATGAGAACATTAGATAGCTCTCAGGAGTAATGCTAGCCATGTTTCCATGGAAACATTTCTAAGCGTACGCTTCATCTACAGTTCAAGCAAATATATGAATATGAGCTAGCTCCCTATTACTATGCTAGCCATGTTTCCATCTAGCTAACCTTCTCTAGCTATCATTGTAGAAAATTGAAAGTGCACAACAAGCTAGAAGTGAAGACCTGAACGAAATGCCGACCGGCAGAAAAAGCATACTAATTTTAAATAGAACAGCATGATATAATTTAAATCGTTACAAAAAGACAAGCAATTATTGTGACGTAAATGTTATCATCGCCAAATGTCTATACAATACTAGCAAAAAGTTTATTTAGGAAAAGAAAGTGAGTTAGCAACAACAACAAAAATGTGTTCATGTGAATATTTGTTGAATGAATATTCTTATAGCTAACTACTAAACATGTTCAAAATCGTCCTGTCATACTATTTGCGATCAGAACTTTATTTCTCATTGATAAATGGTTTGTAGAAATACAATTTCTAGAACTTACCTAATTAGCTATTTGTATTACTCGAAACGGTCTGACTAGCTACGAATACAAATACTAGCAAACATTTAACAACATGAATTTACAAGATCCCGTTTCCTCTCCTCATAAAAGCGTCGTCATTTAAGTACTTGCCATTCGAATATTTTTACTGCCATTAAATTTACTGCCGATTAGTAAGTAACAGGTATTTAGAAAGTTAGCAGTTGAGCAACTCTGAAACAGAATGCTAGCAAGCATTTAAAAAATACTTCCTGCTAGCACTTTCTTTTTCACAGCAGGTGCATTACTTCATTCTTTCTCTCTGTACACAAAGACATTGTTATAAACGTTTTATAAAATATATTTTCTAAGTAACAATTGAAAAATCTTAAAAGAAAAGAAAAGAAAAGAAAAGAAAAACGATGCTAGCAACCGTTTTAAGAATACTTCCTGTTAAGTGTGGAGCTGTTTGATACAAACTTTGAATGACTTGGTATTTGAACTTTAAACATTTTGGTGCGATTAAGAAAAAAATGTTAGCAAAGTTGACTTTTTTTTATGCGCTACCCTTAATTGTTAGTGGCATTTTGTTTGCCAAAGGCTTTAACCATCTCATTAGTAAAGTAATGAGGAAGAAATTAGAAAAGGACAACATTTGCAGCACTCTCGAGGCCTGTTTTTTTTGTTTTTTTTTAAAGCCCTACTGGGAAAATAAGTATGAATGCACTGTACGGCCCGAACTTCCCTGAACACGGCATTGCGAATGAGGCTTTGTTCTCGGAGAGACGCTGGGAGAAATATGAGTCTGCGAGAATGAAAGAAGCTTGTCAGGAGTCTTCAGTGCTTCCATTACTGCCTCTTATCAACGGTATAGCTTCTCTCAGGCATATGTTCCGCTTAGAGGAGCTTGCGCTGACCCTTAAAAGACTCGTTTTCTCTTTTTTTCCCCCCTTTCTTTTTTTTTTTTTGTTTTGTAAATTGTCTTCTGCTTTTAAGTTTTAAAAGCCTAGAGATGCTATCTCTTCTTCACCTTAGCTGGGTTATTAAGCAGACGGGGGGGGGGGTTGGGGGGGGGATTGTTTGGGGGATTCTTTAAGGGAAAAAAAGACAGGAGAATTAACGACAAAACTCTGACATCCTTCTATTATCTAATGACGGCAAATGGACGGAGAATCGTTCGCACTGTATTAGCGCAGGTGTACGGGAGTGTCAGAAACATATACGCGAAGCTGTGTTAACATCCACATTCCTTGCATCTCGAATTGACGAAATGCAACTTAATACTTGGCAGGATATAATACAGAAATGTGTCGACATGCAGCTTCACCTTCTGGATCTGTTTCTTAGCTGTCAGGGAAATGTGTTTGTTCCCCCGGGTAATTAATTAGCTAATGAATATCTTCGTCTTTTGCGGTTCATGGTTAGAGCATCGAGTTTACGTGAAAAACTTGGCAGAAACTCAGCACACAAAAGGGCTTTCAGACAGTCAGCAGGTAACATAAATCCTTCGAATCCTCCTTTGAACAGCACAGACGAGAGCAACTACAAGACCCGGCTGCTACTGCGCCGTGTCATACAACACATCAAAAGGCTTTGGCAGCCAAGCCGTTCCCTCATCTTCAACCCACACAAGAAAAACATCCCACATTTCATCAAACAAAGATGTAAGCTTCTTAAACGCGTGCTCTGTTTATGGGCCGGTCTCTCGATCATGCCTGAAAGGACTTGTCTAGCGTTACACGCATTCATGCTGCTTCAGCTCAGCTCGGCAATGTATAATTATGCCATCTCGCCCCCTTTTTACACTTGAGCTGTCAGTGCTGATTCAATTGTGGAAGCTATTTTCTCGTTTCGCCAATGGGCTTTTTGGGAATAAATGGATAAAAGTGAAAGAGAGGGCGGGGGGCTGGGGGGGGGGGGCGAGCAGGGTCGAGTGAAGGGTTTCTCATTTACCTTTTTGGAGCTCTGCTCCTCTTCTACTCCATCTCCCACCACCACGTAAACAACTTTCCTCCCGAATCTCTGAATTACTCGCTCAAAGCAGCTCTCTTTGCCTGCGGAGGAACAGAAACAGGTTTAGTGCTTCCAAACGCGTCCAAGAGCCAGCCTTTTGTGAGAGCTCTCTAAATACGCAATAAGTTACACAAAATTACCCAGTGTAAACACTTAGCCGTAGCTTGGGGGATTCGATAAGATCAATGCCCAGATAAAAGTGGCCTGAAAAGCATTAAGTGTGTCTTTCTCCTCCCTAAACCTGGGACAAATGGAGTTTAACGAGCTAAATCAGCCTCACATGCTAATGCCAGAGTTTAGGGAGGCATGCAGCCCGCAACCAGAACCGTCTCTGCTCAGAGATGGCCCACAAAAAAAATGTTAAAAAACGTGGACTCTACACATAGAGTTTATTTTGCATTTGAAGAAGCGGAGGCAGGAGTGGAGAGGGTGAGGGGGCAAAAATGTCCGTGTGGAATGAAATAAATTTGCCGAAGTGGTTTCATATGCAGGCCTGAGAAAAAAAAAAAAAAAAGGAGAGGCCCAGCTCAGGCCGAGCTCCAAGAAAATAATCCTAGCCTGATTAGGCCTTTTCCTTAGAAACCGACATCAAGCCTCTCGTGTGTCCGCCCCCTTCTGCAGCCTAAACCAATCCTGCACCATGCGTCTCCTGGTGTTTACACATAATAACATAATATCCTGATTGTTCGGCCCACAGGAACCCGCAGGTAGACGAGCTATCACTCACCTATTTTCGTGGCGCTATAAATATTCTCGATTGGAAAAACTATTCCCAGTCCGTAGAGCAGCACTTTTGCGAGGGCAGGTATGAGCTGCGTCGTGGTCACTAAGATGTTCACGCAATTTGACCTGGAATTGAAGCAGAAAAGAGAAAGAATGATTTTCTTCCATTTTGGCAGAAGCTAATCTTGTCACCATTAGTGATTAAATTGTTTGCAAACAATATAAGGTTTTGGAGCGTATAGACTGAAGTGCTATTCTGCAATTTGTAGATTTATGTATCTGCTCTCGAAATAATTTTCCTTACCTTGAGTGGATTAATGTTAGTGCTTTCAGTGCCAGTGTTAACCAGGAATCTGTCAAAGCTTCAATTTCTGCTCGCAGTTGCAGCCAGGCCTCTCTTTTGGCCGGACCCAGCAATCCTGAAAACCAAAAAAAAAAAAGCCATGTTTGAGTTGGCCCGTTTTTGCAAACAACTCCAGAAATTTCAAAATTTAGCCCCAACCCAAGTTGGAGGCTTGGTGGAAAGAAAAAAGCCTCAGAGTGTTTTTGTTGACACACATTTCCATTCCCCGTTCCCTCCTTCCAGCCCAGCAATTTGCCCTGAGCATTTTTATTGCGGAATTACCTCCGACGTTGTTTTTGTAGGTGGTGTAAATTTCTTTTACTCGTCTGTAGCGGAAGGCCAGCTTTCTCATCCAGTCCACTCCTCCTCTCACGCCGGTCGCCAAACACAGGTTGGCGCTGGTGGCGGCGGCGTGGAAGCCGTCCGTACTGAAGTTATACGTGCTATTAAAAAAAAGATAGACCGATCGGTTTCAGATCGGAGTGGTGGATTGAGAATACCGTTACTTACTAATACTGCACATATTTACAACTTGCAGCAAACGTAGTTGATCAGCCTTGACATTTGGTGTCTGAAGTGGCATTCCTAAAGGACTTGGACGTTTATGGAAAAGACTTTTGGTGACTTAATTGACGGTAATTCCAAACAAGAGAAGCAAATCTTCAGAAACCAAACGTCTCGTCTGAGTGACTACATTTTGCCCAAATGTCATATTTGAACTTCTGAACACCATGCTAGCTTTACCTCAGATCTTGACCGTTGTCATCAGAGGAAACGTCGTCAATGTGGACTTGATCACACTCCTGTAGAAGAAGAACAGGAAAAAAAAAATACAGAAGACAATCGGAATTAAAGTAGGCCGATTTGATTAATGGCTTACACGTGTGAAACTGGGTGTGATTTGGCAGCTCGGATCCATGTGAAGTGAGTAATGTCAACAACTGTGGAATTCCCATTTTGAAGCCTAGAGCTCAGGGCGGAAAGCAGAAATCATGGTCTAAAACCACTTCCAGGCTCGAACCCCCCACCTGCTCGATCTTAATAAAAATAAACATAATCATCAGGGGACCAAGGGTGTAGCCACTTGGGCACTAGTACTAGAGGGAAGAGCTTAATGCTTTTTCATCTATTGCTAGATAAACATCAGCTGGGAGGAGATCGGCGTGGCTTCAAAAATACCAATAAGCTGCTGATGTTTGCCGCCACATATCTACTCATGGGATGCTTCTCGGCTGCGAGAATGAGCGCTTCATTAAACCAGTCATATTATGCAAGTCACTGGGTGACTTCCAGTTTCTGCATTGGGGCATCCTTTGATTTCCTATGAAAATCTGTGACGAGACTTAGACAGAAAGCTGGATTAGAAACAAGAAGTCACGTGCAGTAGAAGAATAACTGTCCACTGGTAGTCTATTTATTAATAATAATATTAAAAAAAAACATTTACAAGCTTCTTTCATATGCATGGCCTGAACAGGAATACTAAAAAAACAACAAGAGTGGAATCTAAAATACAGGCTTTAATGCATATGATATACTAATTCAGTAACGTTAGCTAAGCTAACCAGCTTCCTAAAGGATTAGCAACAGAGTAAGAAGAGAAAATAGGGGTTTGGGATGTGGTCACATGATTAAGTTTGCGATTAGATGACTAAATTTAACTTTAAGTTCTGTTTTGCATGGGAAGATTATTGCATGAAAAATCCAATATTTAAACTTAGCCGCATGTTTATAGGAGGACGAAAACACTTGCTTTGTTGCGGTGCCTAAATGAAGCGGTATCTGTGGGATAATGAGCGCATCCGTGCGCCTTTCGTTTTCTTGGAGAGGCCGACGAGTTCTTCAGCTCCAAACTGACGCTAACGCAAACCAGACTTTCTGCTAAATGTAACATACTAGAAAAATTGAACCTGATGCTAACCGCCAATGAAATTATGACCTCTGATTGCTGCCGAGCCACACACCAGCATGGCCCGAGGCGTTTTTGTGCAGAGTGCAGACTGAAAATCTGTTATTAGTTTTCCATTTATAGGCGTCCCCGACCCCTCCCCCCCCCCACTCCTTCAAACCCCCACCCCCCCCACCACAACCACCAACCGACCAAGCAAGCCACCCACTCCCCACTCCTCCACTTGGAAGAGCCACAAATGTTTGGGAGTTCTGCCTGGACATTAGGATCCAACAAATTTCAGATGGGATGGAAAGGCAGGATTGCAACATTCAGCTGCATTAGAGGATGAAAATGGAGCAGCTAAATTGAGGCCAGGCTATCTTTTATATTCTTGTTCCGTGCTCGATAATGACCACTTCCAGCCATCAGCTGAATGTGAATAACAGTTTATTACTATTTTGTTGCAGGTTCGTAAATTCCTTTTCCAAAATTTCCTTTTAAGATGTTCAACTTACGTTTCGTCTGTTAAAGACACCAAAGAACACATGAACAAAAGGACTTCCTCGTTTTAACTCAATCCAAACCCGGCCAAATGCTGATGTTATTGCATTCCTGGCTAATGCTAGAGCAGGCTAAGGGTAAAAAGGGCTTTAGACCGTAAACCTTTTTTATTTTACTGGTTTCCCCTCTGAACAAATTTTTCATCTCCCTGGATTTGTGGGCGGGCGACGCGCAGAGAAACTCAAACCAGCTGTTCTTTAACAGAATTAAAATCTTGACCTCGAGAACCTTTGCTCTAATGCAGGCCTTCTCTCCCAGCGAGTCTCCAGATCCAAAGAGGAAAAGACTTTGACCCAGTGGCCTTCTGCTCCTCTCTAGGGCTCCGTGGACTCAGATAAGGGGAGGAGGGACGGTAGACGGAGGGAGCAAGGGAGTGACGGAGGGAGGGGTGACCTCACATGGAGATTTCGGAGCATTATGGGTCCAGAAGATGGACTGCCTACTAGAGCTGCTCAAGCTGTTTGTGTAATCTGTTTCAGCAATGGATCCTTAATACTTGCGAAGTACCAATTTGTCATTGGGAGAAGCGGCAGCTTCAGACAGGCTAAAATCATTACAGGGCAATAATGTCTAGTCCTCGTTCACAAGTAGCAAGAAGAGCTAGAATATCCAAGTAGCATGATGATAACTGATGTTCACCAGTCTGCAGGGATGTACGCTAACTTACTAACAGTTTTCATAACAGTCCTTCAGGTGTCGTACGTGGCAATAAAAATGCGTTCAATCGAATAGCCGATGTCACTGCATGCTTACATGGCCTGTGTTATTTATTCACTGTACCAGTACACACAATTAAATGTTGTACTGCGGACTGCCAGACATCCACGAAAAGAAAAAAAGGCGGGTGAACAAAAAAGAAGGAAAGGAACGCCGCAAACTCCGACAATCACCACGCACAGCAGGATTTCCCATAAACTACTTGACTGCTGAGCGTCTTACAGAAACTCGCGAGACTCATTATTCGTCCTTCTTAAGCACTCGTAAACACTGTTAAGCCTAAATGAGCAGGAATGGATGAGCGGTAAGTGCTTTAACAGGCCATGGTGTGCATTTAGTACTGAAGCAGAGGCCCGGGAATTCTTAGAGCACACACACACACACACACACACACACACACACACACACTTGTTAACATTTTAATAATACTTCAGAGCATAGCCAGTTGTTGGAGGATGTACACTGGGACCGCTCTTGTGGTGCTGTCATCTGATAAACATTTTTAAAAAAAAAATTCACAGACAATTAGCTGTAATACAAAATAGTCGGGGGGGAAAAAAAACAAGAAGAAAATCTTCTTCTTGCATCTCAGCTTTTAGATAACAGTCTTGCGATGGCTCAACAACTGATATTTTTGTCAGTATAACAATATACATTACATTGAATAGTAATATAATACCGTCTACTCAAAGTTGTAGCTAGCGAATCCTAGCCATTTGGAATTGTCTAAATACTAAAAACACTACTCTTGTGAATTTTTGAGTTTGTTCAGACATATCATTAAAAAAACCATACATATACGTGATACGGTATATTCATATGCGTGGGGTTTTGTTTACTTATTTAATTAAGTAAAGGTGCATTGCAGCTGTACATAGTCATTTGTATGACATAAAAGGAAAACATAAAGAAAATCATCTTGTTACAAAGTACTTTAATAAATATACAGCTACTTTTAAGCAGGCAATTATATTGTGTGTGTGTGTGTGTGTGTGTGTGTATGTGTATATATATACACACACACACACAATATAATACTTTAATACAATAATATATATAAGAACTTTAATACACTCATTGGCCTCTTTATTATAATTAGCACACCAGCTAATTCATGCAGTTATCCGATTAGCCAATCATGTTGTTGTAGCTTAGCAATGCATAAAATCATGCAGATACAGGTCATGTGATCGCAGTGACTTTGACCGTGGCGTGCTTGTTGGATCAGTTGAGTATTTAAAAAACTGCTGATCTGATGGGATTTTTCCAAGTTTACACAAAATGGTGCAAAAAAAAAAAAAACCATCCGGTGAACTGCACCTCTGTAGGCGGAAACTCCATGCTGATGGGAGCCGTCAGAGCGGAATGGCCACAATCAGTATGTTTATATGGACAACAACATTCCGATATTAACCCGATTAAGATGATACTCCGATTAAGAAACTAGCGTGTAAACAGTGATTATTGAAGACCTTAATCGGGCTAAAGTCATACTCGGAGTAAACACAAATGGAATTAAGACGTGTGGAGTATTCCTGTTTTACTCGCATTATTGACGTGCGTTACAGACATGTACACACCTTAATCACACAACGTCGTGTGGGAGTTTTCACCGCATTTTGCGACAGGACACGTAAACACACATACGACAGCGCTCAACCTTTTGACGGCAAACAAGAGAGCACGGCTGCGTCCGAAACCGCGTACTTACCTGCTACAGTATATAGTAGGTGTAATACATGTAATTCGGCTACTATATAGTAGGTAAGTACGCGGTTTGGGACGCAGCTCACAGCTTCAAGCTGTCGTCTAATTGCACGTATAGCACGACAAATAATTAACTGCACTTGAAGCTTTTGTACAATTTTAAATGAAACACCCAGAACTGTATACGGTACCATAACGAAGACGAATTGTATGTTAATAAGTGGCGCGACGGCGTGGCGCGGTGACGTAATGACGTGTCTATGTTAATCGACCTATGTTCTATAACACGTAAAACAGGAACATGAAAGGAGTATTCTAAAAGCAGCTCATATAAACACCTTAATCAGAATATTGTCTTATTCAGAATAAGGTCAGTAATTAGATTATTGCTGTCCATGTAAACGTAGTCACTCTTTCAAGCTGATGTGAAGGCTAGGTTTCATGTATCGTGCATTCTGAGATGCTTTTCTGCTCACCACGGTTGTAAAGACTGATTACTCAAGCCACTTAAGAAAATTGATCAGTTACAGTAGTACTAGTGCTAAACTAGTACTAGTACACTGAATGACAGTTGTCATATACTGTGTACTACTATTTGGAACAGTTATGCACTAACTAAATAGTACGTACTAGTGGAGTATGCAGTGTACCATTTGAACACAGCTTAAAAAAAAAAAGCTAGAAAATCTGATCAAGATGATGTACTTTGAGATAGCACAGGCCATAAAACTATAAAAACAAATTGAACCACTGTTCTCGCTACTCATGCTGCTCTGCTGCGTCCTCGGCTCTTCCTTCGCCGAGCAGCGATCTTCACAAACCCTACAATCACCCTTAACTCGCTCCACATGTTCCTACTGTAGACTGTACAAGGATCCTCCTCTACGGTCCATACGTAATTACTTCCTAAGCAAACAATTTGTCTTTCGGGTTTAATTCATCGCATTTTCCCCTCATCTCGTTCCTTTTCGACCGTCTGGCAGGCCTCGTCCTAACAGACAGAGACGACGGAATGAAAAAGTACATATTGAAACACGGGAACTCGACAAAGCTGTAAAATAAACACCTAAAAATCACCTTCTCGCCGTTTCTCGCCCAGCATTGCTCTCTCTCTCTCTCTCTCGCTCTCTCGCTCTCTCTCTCGCTCTCTCGCTCTCTTTCAGCTCACCCTCTGCAAAAGCTTTTTTCAGAGTGGCTATCAGAGGCTCCTTTGTTCCTCTGTCGTCTGTCATTAAGCAATCAGGCCGATTCTTCCTGTTGGCCAGAGGAAGGACTTTTGCTACTGACGGCTCAGAGGAGAGCTGCAGTGCATCAAAAAAAAAAAAAAAAAAAAAAAAGAAGCAGAAAATGATTATTTCAAACTACAAAAACCTGGCTTTTCCCTCTCGTCCTAGAAACATCCGTATTGCATTACTCTCGCTGGCTTGCCTCCGTTTTTCCTCGTTTTTTTCTTCCCCACACAGGAGGAAAAGGACTCAAACCAGACGAGAGTCTTAGCCCAAGCCATGCCTTATATAAACACAACAGCATATGCCACTCATGACGCGTATCTTTATTTCTTTTATTATACATTTATGTTGTTGTTATAATACATACTTTTCACTTTACATCTGATATGAATTGTTTTTGGCTCCGAGCACCAAGAGATATTCATGTGCGATATGCATTTGTGTAACGAAGATTCTGATTCAGGATTCGATTCGTTGATTCTGTAGATTCGAATTCACCTCCATCCAAAAGACACAGCAGGAAGTGATTGGTGTGTTCTTTTACTGTATAGTCTTATTCAAATATATTCTGTATAGTTGCTGTACATTAACTCTCAAATTCTTCCTCTGACTGAAACATATATTTGCACTCTTTAGAACCATGTACCTGATGAATCGCGTTTCTGGTTCTATGATTCAGTTGAGTTGCCTGAGTAAGGAAATCAGTGCGACAGCTGTGTTTATAAAGATTCGGATTCTGAATCCAATACAATTCATATTTCTGATTTATAATTCAGATGTTGATTCCTACTGAAATCCTCATTATAGTTTCCCCTGCATAGCTGTGAAACATCATAAAACAGGAGCATAAAGAAGTATTTCAGTATGAAGTATACTGATTCAGATTCTATTCATATCTGATTCACATGATTAAAAAAAAATAATAATAATTCTGATCTTTATTCGAAATTAATTCTGAGCTTTATTCGATATTTAGTCCTGTCTCTAAAGTGTTTTGACTCTGAGTCTTATTTTGATCGTCTTCACAGGTAAGAAAAATATTCTTCTAAAATTAGGCTAAATGTTTTGTTTCCAGTTGATTCTTTTACTGATTCAGATTCTAATCTTGATTCAGATTCGAGTTCCTGTATTCATATCATCCTGTATTGTCACAGACTCAATTTCAGACTGTGATTGTGTCTCGACAGTGTATTATGTATGTAATGTATGTATTACATAAGATTCCAATTCTATTAACAATTTCTTATTGTAATTTTAATTTAGTCACACGACCTGATTAGATTCGATTTTGTGATTCTGGCTCTTCGAGTGATTCTGTCTCTCTGACTCAGGCGAGTAACAAAAAGCGCAGTGTGAGCGATTACGGCCGTCATCACGGCATTCCTCCGAGCCTACAAGCTCGGCCCATGTGAAAAAGCCGAAGCCACGGTTCGCAGGTTCTCAATGCCGCTACTCCATTCGCCAAGTCTGTCATCTCTAAGAGGAGGGGTCGTGACCCCGAAATTTAGCTTCGCCAACCCGTCACCCCACCCACCACCCACCCCAACTGCTGTGGGGGCAAAATGAGGCAGAAAGAGAGAAAGAGAGTGAGAGAGCTTACCTGTGGGTCAGATACAGGATATAGAGAACAAAGGAAGTTCTTCAGACCCACTTCATTCCAATCCACAATTCCTGCTTGAATAGTCATGGAATTTAAACACACACCAGCACGTATATACAAAACAACTGGGTGGAAACACGGGTATCGCGAAATTGAGTGGGGGGGTTTCTTATTCGTTAAATAAGGAGGGTGGAAGAAACATCTCCCAGGCAAGACGATGTACAAATTTCTTTAAGAGTGTACATTGCTAGAAAAGAAATTAAACTCACTAGTTATCATATAGCCTAAGATAAACACATACAGTGCTTACAATTCTCCTCTAAAATCCAGTATCGGACCTTGATTTAAATTACAATTTAAATTACTTTAATCTTTAATCTTTACTTTAGATTAATTAAATGTTCCTCATTAAAAACACATCATTCATTTCACCTCTCCCAAACAAGCAGGTGTTAAATAGTCTGATAAAACACACAAGACAGGTACTTTCTTATTGCCATCATTTGGATCATTTGGCACGGAGTTGTTAGTAATGTTATGTTTTCCGCTCGACCCTGCGGTGTTATCCGGCCGTGATGATGTGGTACGGGTAGTGTGTGTGTGTGTGTGTGTGTGTGTGTGTGTGTGTGTGTGTGTGCGTGTGTGTGGAGGAGGGGGGTATGTTGAGAGAAGATAGACAGGGCTGCCTTTTGAAGGCTCGACTTTCTCTCTTTAGTCCCTCCAACAAACCCATGAGGGCTGCCGTGTCTAGACACAAAAAAACACACATTAAAATCCGCAGAGTCAAATCCAGTGCCTAAACACACACGCGCGCACGCACACACACACACACACACACACACACAAGGAGTGCAGGGAAAGTTATGATAATGACTTATTTCACTTTCAAAAGAGTTGCTCCTCTATTTTGATAAGCTTGGAGGACTTTGTGGAATTATTGGGGGGTGGGGGAGGGGCAGAGTGTGTGTGTGTGTGTGTGTGTGGGGGGGGGTTCGTTAGGATGCAGCACAGGTCATGGAGAGGTTCGACAAAACGATAGAAACGTGCCGAGCAGTGTTCTCAATCTACAAGTGATTAAATGGTTCAATCATATGCCAGTAAACGAAATAATCCTTATACATCAGACTGAAAAAAAAATCGAATAAAACGACGATAATAATCATCCTTAGCTTTATATAATTAACGAACAATCCACAAAAAGCTTCACTGTGATATAAATACTAGGAGCAATGTGTTCAGGTAAATAATAATAATAATAATAATAATAATAATAATAATAATAATAATAATAATAGGAAGCAAGGAAGACTCTAAATAATAATTATTTTTAATAATAATTATGCTGATCAGTTGATTGATCCACTTAATTCATGAAAATAACTCAAGCAAAATGAAATATAATTAGGACAAATGCAATAATAATAATAGCAATAATAATAATAATAATAATAATACAAAATGTATCATCTCTACTACAGAAACAATCAACAAATTTTAAATCATCTTTATCTTAACTGCTGTGTGTCACAGCTTTGCCATGTCATCGCTCTCTTCCACTGTGTGTGTGTGTGTGTGTGTGTGTGTGTCTAATTTAAACCGGGCCCAGCTCAGGAAGGGAACTCCGTCCTACAAGCGGACTCGTCTTGGTTTTTACCCTCGAACCTTTCCCTGCAGAGAGCAAGCAGGGCACAATACATGCACACCTAACATCCTCCAACATCCCACACACACACACGCTCTCTCTCTATCTCTCTCTCTCTCTCTCACACACACACACACACACAGTGGGGTGGAATGCTTTCATCCCAACACACACCCGCAGATCACGCTCAGGTAGTTCCCGAGACACTCCAGGTGATTTATAGAGTGGGAGACGTTAGATGTTAGGAAGACGTGAGATCGTGTTAGTTGTTGTGCGTTGAGTGATTGTTGTGGATTGGCAATGAAAATAATAAAGGGTTTTGTTTTTTTTTAATTAAGAGATGTCAATTAAATCTAGTATAGAAAAAGGCACAGGTATAGGGTATATAAATATATAAAAGTTGATTTATGAGAGATATGAAACAAGACACACAAATACTCGGCTCAAGTTCTAACTAACTGCTTCACTGTTAATTATCTTACTGTCTAATTGTCGAATATATTAGTCCAATTGAATGCGTTTCATTTCAACTTAAGATAACTTGATCTAACAAACAGCAGACATTATCACAAAGCAGCTTTAGAGAAATATATCAATTCAGGATATACATTTATAAATTGATAAACGTGTCCCTAACGAGCAAACCAGAGGTGACGGTGGTGAGGAAAATCTCCCTGAGACGACATGAGGAAGAAACCTTGTAGAGGAACCAGACTCAAAAGGGAACCCGTCCTCATCTGGGTGTTCAACAGATAATGCGAACATAAATAAATATTATAAAGAACAGTTTTCAAATCATTATTATCATCATCAAACCCCGCAGTATTGTCCAAGCAATTGACGGGTTTGGTCTTGACAAAGGCTACTGTATCTATTTCCTCCAAACGTCTTTCTTTCAGACTGAAAAAACAAAAAAACAAAAACCAGAATACTGCACATCCGATCAATACACAGATCACGTTGCTGATGAGTGTTTTATGGATTCGTCCTGTCTTTGTAAAATATTAATAATTAAGTGGCCGAAAAAAAGTATCCATTTCTCTGCGCACTTTATTATCTTATAGCTAGGAGTGACATTGATGCTTATTCTGTTGATCAATATGCCGAGGGTTTGTGTTGATCCAATGGCCTATGTGTGCGTGTGTGTGTGTGTGTGTGTGTGTGTGTGTGTGTGTGTAACTGATCCCCACTGACCAGCTCTGCACCCACTGGCCAGCTTCCTTTCCTCTGTATCGTCACTTTAGCATTAACTACACACACACACACACACACACATACACAGAAAGTCACACACACACACTTAGAGGCAACAAAGCATCAGCACTCTATATCTATATGTAAAGATGTATGACTAGATATACAGACAGATAACTACAGACATCTAGAATCTTCCCAGCATTATACTAGTAATATTGTCATATTACAGATTCACGAATGCGAAGGCCGTATGGACGCATTTCATTTCAACAAACCAAACCATGCGAGCGTTAAAGAACTTTACGCAAACCGTCCCGTGTAATAATTATCGATTCAAGACTTCCGTTATTCAACACAAAGAGTACAGCTTCGCGAATTCCCGCTAATGTTACATTATTCCTTATTCTTATTTAGATTCCAACTAACCTTGTGCATTTTCAATACAAAAATCTGTCCCATCCGTAATGGTAATTACATAATGGATAATATATGTAATGTTATATAATATTATTCGCAAATTGTTATCAGTAATGTATCAACCAACACCTATTTGAAAAGTTGTTGTGTTCCTGAAATCATAACTTTTCGTGAATGGTCGACGTTTTGTCCATATTAAAGTAATTAATATACAGTATTTATAGTAAAGTAAGAATAATAATAATAATAATAATTTATATCCACCAGAGGCACAGAAAGTGTTAATGAAACATATTGCAACTTCTAAAAAGTCATAAAAGTGCATTAGTTCTGGAATATTATATTCCTCTGTAGACTATCCTTAATGCTTAGGGTATTCTGAGCAATACACATGCATGCGTGTGTGTGTGTGTGTGTGTGTGTGTGTGTGTGTGGTAGCACTGGGGTTTCCCTTTATGGCTCTGACTAAATTAGATATAGCATATGCGTTTGGACAGAGCCATAAATACAGACCTGCTGTGGTGTTGTTTACACTGAAGGAGTGTGTTCACATGTGTTTAGATGAAGCCTGTAAAAATGGAACAGGCCAACTGAAGACATGCAGCGCTCGCCGCAAAAGAGCAGCGTGATTCAAATAGTGCCGAAATGGATTTTTTTTTCTCGAAAATAAGCGTGTGCATCACTCCTTCGCCGTCAAACTGTGTTGCGTAGAATCCGCCCTCACACTGTTGTACTTTTAACCATCCTTGGCTTTCGACCTGTCAAAACAAGCCGTAATAATTCTCTCGTTGAGATAAAGCAGAGAGACGAAACTATACACATTCGAAGCGTTTTTTTTGGGGGGGGTTTAATAAGAGGCTCCCCCCGGCTCGAGCTGCCAATTCGTCTAAGGGGCACATGAAACAGAAATCGAAATACAGGACAGATGTTAAAGCCACATTGAAGCTTTTTTGTCACAGCCTCATTTTCGTACTTCTCAGAAAAACGGCACGGCCGCGTCTATTAAAGCGGAGCGCAGTTCGACTCAATCCGATGTGGCCAAACATACGGGAATATTTAACAGCCAATTGCCGCCTATTAACTTTGATCGCACGACTGTGGCTCGGCTGTCTCGTGTAGCACAAACATTTTCTTTCTACCCGCTCGTTTCTTTTTTTCTCTCTCTTTTTTTTTTCCCTCCTCGTCCGAAAAGGTCGGTGACTAATGAAACTTGGCAGCTCACTTCACACTTAAGTATCAAACAAAACATTTCCTCTCTTGCAGGGTCAGACGCGAGCAGGACGTGAAGGGAAAGCTGGTGGGTCAGCGGTGTCGGATTATAGAGCTGAGAGAGAGAGAGAAAGAGAGGGAGAGAAAGAGAGAGCGAGCGAGCGAGCTGGGGTTTGGTTAGTTTGGGTTTGTCTTGAATGAGAAATAAGAAATGACATTTTGAACAAGAAATGGGCATTGTGCAATGCATTAATCTGTGCTTTAACGCTCCTGCAATTAGCATGAGTAGATAATCGGTTACGTGCTAGAGGCTTACCACGAGGCTTTTCAACAAGCACAGAAGCAACTCAAAATACCATAATTTGCCACAAGTTTTTCCCATAAAAGTCTGAAAAACAAACTCTCATAGATAACTTCCTCTTATTACTAAGGGTATGTTACATTAGCTAGCTAGCATTGTAGCTATGTTCGCCTACATTAGAAGCTAGCTAATGTGATGCTACATTCAAAGAACATTGTGTTCACAAGATATTCCACACGAACAAACCACTTTTGAGGTATTCACAACTGTCTTATAAAGATCGTGTAATAGCACACTTGTGACGGAATGTAGCTGTCTCTCCAGTTTGGTTAGCAATCAGTGCTAAGTAGAAATACAGCATGATTTTAGTGATTTTAGGAATATTTTCTGTGTAAACTGCCAACACTGCTGAGGAAAATGTTGATATTTTGGACAGGGTTGTCTTCTTCACACGGTCACTTTGCCCTTTCATTGTCCAAAAAACACTCACGCTAGCTCGTCAACTCATTAGTCTTAGTCGTTATCCTCATTACTTGGCGTATAATCAGTGTCCATATTTCCCAGTTGCCTAGCGACAGTGTTCTCATGACTTAGTCATAGGTTTAGCTTTCCATGTTGAAGCACAAAAAAACAAAACAAACAACTGCACAATGCACTACATTTTAAGTCTAAGAGTACATAGATGTAAGCTAACACTGTTACCATGCTACCAATTGGAGGCAGATTTGTCCCAGCCAATCTAAGTTTTACCCCTCACTGGGTAAAGCAGACAGACACCCGCGCAGTTATTGCCCCTGGGGGCAGATTTTACACCGATCTGCATGAATTAGGAGAATGGGGGTCACCCCAAACCATGACCAAGAGGGGCGGATAGCATCACAGCATGACACATAGACACTCCAAGTACATAGAGAAACACTAGATACTGACAAATTGCCCTGGTTGGAGGGAGGAGGGGTGAAAGGGGGCAAAAGTGTTTGCTTTTTTTTTGGGGAGGGGATACTGACAGGACATGTAAAATTCATCATGTCCCTCAGGCTCTGAGGGCACACATCATGGCTCAGGCACTTTTCTGCCATTAAACGGTTGTTGCGGCGAAGCTTCATAATGTAACTTATATACTGTGTTGTGACTTATCGTGTATGCGTGTTCATGATGCATCGTGCTCATAATGTAATGTATACAGCCTGTTTTGACTTCTCTTCAATCTCGGGATTCGGCTTTACATGTTATGGTAAAGAAAATACGCTAACATTAGCGCAGACTTAGGGAGAGTTTTGTGAGGTAAGCAAAAACACGCTGCCATTTTACTCTCCCAGGACTGCACTCACTCGTAACGTAACATAAACACAGGGTTGCCAGGGTTTACACCAAATTGAACGAGTTTTGGAACAAGGTTGCGGATGGAAAAGCAAGTCTGCGCGTGGCGTTTTCTGAGCCAAATATCCCAAATCAAACCTAATATATGTTAGAAAAAAGAAAAATAGACTATGGCAAACAACCAGTAATGGACAAACTATATTGTCACTGTTCTGTTATATACCGCCAAGGTTTTTATGCTGCTCTTAGCAACAGTTCCCCTTGACAGGAAGTAAAATTAGCTGCTTTAGACCATTACTTAGTCATAATATGACAACTTTTACCTCAGGATTAAGCTTTACATTATCTGGTGAAGAAAACATGCTAACAATTCTGAGGGAATGTTTTGTTTAGAAGGCAACAACATTGACTTTCTGTCACAAAAAGTCAACTTAGTGGCTTCCATTCTACTATTTCACCGAATTTCATCAAAACAAGCCAAAACAAAATCCAAACACAACTACTTTTTTAAACGAGCCAGAAGTAGTTCTCTATATCCACACCACAACGTTTACTCCTCAGACAAGCTTGTTTTCAATGTTCCCATTACAGGTATACAAACAAAGTCCAAATTCAAAATTTCTGTTAAATTGAGGAGGAATGCCAGACACATTATTGAGTTCAAAATAAACCAGCTCAGAAAAATAAAAACACTTGAGCACTTACTTCTAAGTCATTGAAGAATAAATGTGTGTCTGCTAAATTGAAGATCATCTCTTCCATTCGGAGTCCCAATGACACAGACGTCGGTGGATCCTGGAAAAGATGACATATTAAGTACGATAGCAAAATATGATTGATCAAATATTATAAAAACAATCATACAGGATCCATCTGCACATCACAGCGCACACAAAGCTTGTCACATGGAGTCCATATATGGAAATGTACGTGAGTACATAGTATATGTAGATGTAGGTGCTTCATTTAGTCCATATATATAAATGTCACTTTGAGTCCATATATGGAAACATATTTGTCACTTCAAACATATTTGTCACATCAAGTCCATAAATGGAAATGTATGTGTGGCATTGACTCCATAAATGGGGATGTAGGTGGCATTGAGTCTATATATGGAAATAGGAGTGGCCATTACCTGACATGTCTTTAAATACATATACACTATAAGTGTTCAATTTGAAAGAAACTCAAGGCCACTCCTATTTCCATATATGGATATATACTGCAGGTGTTGTATTGAGTCCATATATGGAAATGGGAGTGGCCTTGAACTGGCACGTCAATGTATTGAAGTCTTTAGTTCGGAAGAAGGAGATCGATGTGCATTTTAGAGATTAGCTATCTAACTAACACAAGCTATATTTGTGAGTATCTTTTGTCACAAGTTTTCACTGCTTCAGGATCTGCTACAGAAATATCCATACTAATACTTGAAACTTCATAGAAAACTGTCATCATTACACACACTCGTAGATTTAACTAGCTCTGATTGTAAAGTATCATATGCAGTTCAGTACTGATACAGAGTTTCAGGCCAATATCAAAGTGATACCGATACTCATTACTAGTTGCATCCCTAGTTAACATGATTGCTGTATTGTTTTGGCTTATACTGTCTCTGTGTGGGCTGTAAAATCTATAAAAGTCGGTAAAACTGCATTGAGATGAGCTGAAGCTCATTCTGGTATCATAAACACATAATTCTTCACGTACTTTAGTTTCTGCATCATCATTTTCTCATTGTTAAACCATAAAACCTCAATTTACAACCCACCTCAGACAGGACACCATTTTAATCTGCACTTGAACGCAGCATTTGGAGAGTCTCCCAGACACGAGCAGATTTGAGAAAAATTGAAAAAAAAAAAGTCTTTTTTTTCCCCAGACATATGCTGAAGCTTTTTCTTAATATCCCTAATATTCCCTAATATCATCAAGAGGCCAAATTCCAAAGGAAAGGGTCATTCCTTTTCCTTTCTTTCTTTAAAAAATTAATTAATTAATAATCTACCTTTGTTTCGATGCATGGTATAAACACATCAGACTTCAAAATATTTCACCAGTTGATGATGATTAACATTGTTAAACTGAACAGAATTAAAAGCGCGTGCCTGTCTCATAGCTAGAATAATAGAATTGAACCTCAGTGCTTTATTGTTTCTATCAGTCTGTATTTGGTTATTCACATAACAAGTATGTTTAATTGTTCTATTTGAGGTAATTGAATTTTACCCAGATCTGGAGCACTGAAGACATTACAAATCTTATTAAATACGAATTTAGACATTAGTCAATCATTTCCTTTTAAACTGTTTTTTTTTCTTCTTCTTCTTTTTGTAATCGTCGTTCACTCTGGGCTTCATGTTCCTAATCTCTGAGCACTTTATTAAAAGAGAGAGAGTGAGAGGAGAGCAGGTGAAGGAGAGGATTTGTTCCTGTGTGTGCGTGTGTGTGTCAGTGTGTTCAGCAGTGGGGGATTAAATGTAAAGCCACCTGAAGAATCACCTGAGCTTTTCTCCTGATTGCGTGTCACACTCGACAATAAAAATGATTTAAGTGCAGAATAACCACACACGGAGTCGGTTCTGCATTTCTTCTTCTTTAATTAAGCATGCGTATAGATTTTATTTATTTATTTTATTTATTTATTTGAAAATTTTCAACTTTCTATTTTCTGGCTACTTCTTTATTTATTTATTTATTTATTTTTTATTTATTTTTTAAAAAGAGAACTATTTCAAAACTTATAGCAATTATGAAGATTTCCTAAAAAATGAAAAAAGGAAAAAAAAGAGAAGGAACATCACAACAATGGATTTAGGACTTTAAATGATGAGTGATGAGTCTTAATCTGATGTCAACTGGTGTCCAACGCATTCGTCTGAATTTCCATACTGCATTCCATGATCTGCTTTTTAAACACTTCCGAGATCCTCATAAGAACCATGTTGTGAAATTAAGACCAGTCTAAGAACAGGACAAATTAGTGTTTGATTGAATAAAAGTAGTTCCTTGTATTTGACCTGCACAAGACCTTTATGGTTTGATTGATGTCTGCTTTTTCAGAAGTAATTAGTGCTTGAAAATTCCAGAAAAGTCCTGATATTTCATTTTAAATCCTGTTGGGCGTGCGCTCAGAGACTACCTGCATACACGCACATACAATGTAAACATTGTAGTGTATCTGGATACATCCACCCTGCTATAGTACAATATCTATTTATGAGCCCGCTACTCATCGCCTTCATTACACGCGCCTGCATTTTGCATCCGACAGTCAATAAAAACGAGTTCGGTGCTGAGAGGAATGTAAAGTGCATTTCTGCAGCGTGGCGAATCCCCTCCAATTAAATCGAGACAATCATTCAGCAGGAGGAGTTAAGAATACAAGGAAGCCAAAAGGTCAAAAGGATCTGCTCCTGTCAGTGCTCCACCTGTTTTTACCCATCAGCCATCATCGGCAGGGCGCCAAATCCCCCCCTTGACACTGCCGCACAGCCGCACACATACACACACACACACTTAGAGGCACACCCTAAAACCCTGATGGTCACACAGCTGGTCTCAGCCATCAGCTTTATGGAAGTGAGCTGCCTTTATGCCAATTAGGATAACTGATAACCACAGCAGTGCACTTTTCCAATACAGCTCTATTTATAGTGTGCCTCCAACGGGGAGGGAAAAAAAATACAGTTTCTATTCTCCCTTGCTCTCAGATCAATTCTGTCCCATCTCTTTTAAGACTTTATAACAATATAAATTACAGCCATCGCGACAGTTATATAACATAACCCATATTTCAGACATTTCTCGTACGCGTTCAACGATGAAAACATTTCTGCTCGTTATAAACAGCAGCAACGTCTCGTCTCATCTCGTCGTATTTCAGAGCGTTTAAATGACTAGGAATATTCATAGAAATAAACCATTGAAAAGCAGCTTTCATGCAGTGCAATCAAAGGCTTATACACCTCTCGGAGGTTTCTTTTAGGTTGTCTGGGTTTTTCAGTTTTTCCAAAATGTTGCATACCATTAACCAATCTCATAATTAGCAATGTTAGAAATATTTACACAAAATAGACGTAGAAAAGAAACCATAATATAGTGTTTTAATTTCTAGTGCACGTTCAATGGCTCTCAGATTTCTTCTGGTCTGTTTCTTTTTATTTATTTATTTTTTTGGGACTACTTTTTGTCTATTCCTGCCCACAGAGGACTGAGGCCTACTGACTCCAGAACAGTGATTAGCAGAGCTTATTTTTACAAGTTACGTTCTCAAAAACCTGATGAACAAACAATCAATCATCTATTTTTCCCCCTTTAGCAACTCACTACGACAGGCAGTGTGGGTAACACTTTACAATAACACTACATGAATAATCCTGCACTAATACCTGCATTAATACTTATTTAAATATGAACTAATGATGAGTTAAGGCATGTACCAATCACGAACTAATGAAGCACGAACCTTAACTACGACTTGAGTCTTGTGATTTCATGCGTGAATAACGACCAGCTTAAGTACGTTTTATTATTATTTGAGTGATTTCTTGTAGTGGGCCAATAATGTTTTGTGAGAATGGCACTGATTACACACACAGATATGTATATATCTGTGCACACACAGATATATATATATATATATATATATATATATATATATATATATATATATATATATATATACACACAAGGAACTAATAGACTTGACAAATTTTAATTCAGTTGAGAGTGGTGCGGTGTGTGTAGCACATTTGAAAGACATAGAGATACAGAAGAGATGGGGTGGGGGGGGGGGGTGCGCTTAGACCTCTGAGGCCCTTTTTGGTCTATGTATGCACCAATACTGCATCTTTGAATGGTATCTTGGTATGGTCATGGTAATAAAGCTACTTTGAACTGCATAAGAGGAGTGTGTGAGTGTGTGTGTGTGTGTGTGTGTGTGTGTGTGTGTGTGTTTGTGTTTGAAGCCCAGAGGCTCACTTTTTTCCCCAGCATACACAGCAAAGACAAAGTAAATAAACAGAGTTAAGGGTCGAGGGGCAAAGCTCTCTAGGCCCTAAAACAAAACACTGCAGCCATCAAACACTCTGCTGCAGGAACAAAGAGCGCCAAACGGCTCCATCAACACACACACACACACACCATCATAGAATCTTAGCACAAAAGAAAATGAAAGAAGCTACACAACTCGGTCCTTAGACACAACTCACAAAGCATAAAAAAAAAATTAATTCAGTATATTAATCCAAAGCAAATAAATGCATGGAATCATCAGTAAGGTTTGAGAATCAGTCCAGATAGTCCAAACTCTTCATCATTTTTTCACAATGCTTCTATTAAATATTAATCCATGAGTTCATCCAAGGCTCTTTTATAGGGTACCAAAAACAGCTCTCTGGCTGAAACTGGCTGAAAACTAGATATTTATTAGCCTGAGTAACTTCCGAACATTAGTCTTTAGCTCCATGATGGCTCTACCTTTACACACTCTCATGACCATAACAGAATTCTGCTCCATGTGACCATCTGTCTGTCTCAGAATCCCGGAAAGTACCAGGCTAATCTCGCTAAGAGCGGAAGGTTTGGAAAGCACTTCATTAAACTAACAATGAAGTATTTTTGAAGGACAGGAAAGCGAAAAAGAAAAAAAAAACGCTTAAGAAGTGTGAAGTGACATTCTCAGTGCAACTGTTTTGCGGTCACATATCTCAGACAGCTGCAGGCCAAATCGCATTCCTCTCAGGCCTCGTCGGGCCGATTAAAAAAGGAAACAATTAGTCAAACTGGTCTTGGACCAATGCAACAAATTCGCCAAATATGACAGGTTTTTTTTTTTTGTATAGTATTATTATAGTATTATTGTGTAGTATTGTAGCAGTAGTGCGAGTGAAGGAAACTTCTGGAGTATTGCTTAAAGTGTTCTTTGGTATTTTATCAAAACAATGTAAAAACAACTCTAATCTTTCTCTATAAAATGCTTTTAAAAAATTACCAGCAGATTTCAATCCTCTGACCAGTTTCGTGACAACACAATGACTTGTTTCTGATTGGTGGATCAAGTGAAAAATCTAAAACACAGATCGAAATGAAACTTTGCAGCAGATTTCAATCATCTGACCAGTTTTCTGACATCACAAATACTTGTTTCTGATTGGTGGATTAAGTCAACTTTATAGCAGATTTCAATCATCTGCCCAGTGTTATGACATCACAAGTAATTGTTTCTGATTGGTGGACCAGGCAAAAATGGACAACTCAAAATTAATGCTCATGATATTTTGGAACAATGTCACAATGTAACCATGACAGCAAACATAAATAGGCATTGATTTACTCAAACACACACATTATATATATATATATATATATATATATATATATATATATATATATATATATATATATTTACATCTATTGTCCTCATAGATGTAGCCATAGCAACAATCCTGCAATGGTTAGATATGTGTGTGTTCTATGGGGCTAGAACATTTGCTTAATACAAATGACTATGTTTTAAGGCAAGTTAACAAGGAAAATTATTTTCTGATATCAGGACTCCAGTTTCTCCTACACAGTGTAACGTTAACTATATAACTACTATAGACTATTATGGTATACTGCCAAACCCAACCTGCTCTATCTTTATGTGCGTTTGTTTTCCACTGCAACATTCACAGATGTTGTTTTTTTCTTTCTTTCATTCATTTCCGAATCACTCACCCGTCCGTATCTGTTGGCGTAAGACCCAGTGAGCAAGGAATGGAAAACGATGATCGTTTCGTCCAAATCCCAAATGAACACACGCTGGAAGGGAACGGAGAAGCAGAACGCTAAATCAATGACACGTGCAAACCGAGACGCTTGTCGATAAATACGGCGCTAGGGTTTAGGGGCCAATGGAGAAGGCGGCATGCAAGAAAATGAAAAATAAATAAATAAAATGTTAAAAATCTGGTTCCTGCATTAGCATGATCGATAATAACCAACTAATTAAGCAGAAATGTTAACATGCTCTGAGATATGAGATAATCAATAATGTAATACAACATCAAATTTTTAGCTAAGTGGGAAAAAATACACAATGCTGTAATATAAACATAGCATATGGATTGCAAAGGAAAAATATTGAAATGTTCATACATTAACTCAATTTTTGAAAATCATTACTTACGCATGACATTTTACTAAACTAATTCCTAAAAATTCCTGGTTATATTATACTGGAACCAGAAAGTAAGTGTGCGCAGTACAGTACCTCAAGGTCAGAGTCCGGCGGTGGAGACGGATTATTGTTCCTTCTTCCTCTTCCACGTGACTTTCCATCCGAGGCTCGACGCAATCGATCCGAATCTGAATCTTTAATGGGGGTTGATGGACTGTGGATTGTACTGTACTCTCCTGCAGGAAGACACAAAAAAAAAGTGTATCAAAAGCGAGGGGAAAAAAACCAGAAGCCTTTCACCTTCAAAACCTGAACAATGTGCGGCTGAATCCGTTTATCTGATCCTCTTACACCCTGGATACCGTTTATTCAACACTAATGGCTGTAAGCGAGTGTCTGGAGTGCCCTGGTTCAGCCTGTCTGCGTTCTGTTCTGGTCAAAATGACTCATTTGAAATGAGTCATTACACAAATGACTCAACTGAATCGTTAGACCGTACAATAAAATCTTGAATTCTATAACAAACTGTACGATAACGTGTGTTCTCCCAGTCGGATTATATGACGGAGATCTTCTGGCGATAGACCTGTGACTAAAGAAATTTACTCCGTTCTGCTTATGTCATCAATCTGGGCTAGTTTAACAAAGACTTCATGTAAAAACCATAATGAACTTCCCTTTACTTTCAAACTATCCGTTGTTACCCAGATGAGGACGGGTTCCCTTCTGAGTCTGGTTCCTCTCAAGGTTTCTTCCTCATATCATCTTAGGGAGTTTTTCCTTGCCACACCATACAAAATCTGTATCCTGTGTTTATATGTTTCTGTAAAGCTGCTTTGAGACAATGTCCATTGTTAAAAGAGCTATACAAAAAAAAAGTTGAATTGAATTGAATCGTTCAGAATCCTTCATCAAAGCGAGCTTGAGGTAATAACAATAATAAAATGTTTCCGTTCGTGAGCATGTTTTGTTTATATGTAGCTGTTATATAATCCTATGCCATCCTTTAGATAAATGTCGGTCTGAGATTTTAAACAAAATGTCTGACAGAGCTTTGACATCGACTGTGTTTGGTCGTAATCTTTACCTCACAACCGAGGAACTCTTTTACGATGTGCGCTTGTTGCCTGAGAAAGCAAAATCAAGCCCCAAATCAATGAAAAAGGAGTGAGTCGGTTCAGCAGTCATGATTTAAAGCATCTGGGGCAATTAGCTAATGGTAACTTAGGAAGGAAATGCTTTTCCTAATTGTTAATTGGCTTCTCCACCCCTTTTGTTTGATGGATAGCGTTACCATATACAACGCCATAGCTAAAAACTATGAGGCTATTCGTTAGCAACCAGTTGTCGTTAGCATCTCACCTGCTGATTGGTCAGTCAGAGCCTGGCTGGTGATGGCGGACGGCGGCTCCTGCAGCGTGTACGTGGCCGTGGTGGACGGCGTAGTGGGACTCGTGTTGTTGCTGGTCATGTAGGGCGACGTGTATGGGCTGCTGTTGTAATACTGCGCATACTGACCCTGGCCAAACGTGGGGTAGGACGGGTAATCCTGCACACACAAACACAAAAGACGTGTATGTTCAAATAGGCTAATAGATCAAATTTACAAATGTCAATGTTATAATGTAGCTAGTTTATTAGCTAAAATAGCCATATTAATATCTATTATACTGACACTGATCATTATTGTATCGAGGAGTTAGCTACTATTACTGTTAGCTACTCTAAACTATTACTGTTAGCTACTCTGAACTATTACTGTTAGCTACTCTAAACTATAACTGTTAGCTAATATTATTGTTAGCTACTCTAAACTATAAGTGTTAGCTACTATTACTGTTAGCTACTCTAAACTATAAGTGTTAGCTACTATTACTGTTAGCTACTCTAAACTATAAGTGTTACCTACTATTACTGTTAGCTACTCTAAACTATTACTGTTAGCTACTCTAAACTATAAGTGTTAGCTACTATTACTGTTAGCTACTTCTAAGCTATAAGTGTTAGCTACTATTACTGTTAGCTACTCTAAACTATTACTGTTAGCTACTCTAAGCTATAAGTGTTAGCTACTATTACTGTTAGCTACTCTAAACTATAAGTGTTACCTACTATTACTGTTAGCTACTCTAAACTATTACTGTTAGCTACTCTAAACTATAAGTGTTAGCTACTATTACTGTTAGCTACTCTAAACTATAAGTGTTACCTACTATTACTGTTAGCTACTTCTAAGCTATAAGTGTTAGCTATTATTACTGTTAGCTACTCTAAACTATTACTGTTAGCTACTCTAAACTATAAGTGTTAGCTACTATTACTGTTAGCTACTCTAAACAATTACTGTTAGCTACTTCTAAGCTATAAGTGTTAGCTACTATTACTGTTAGCTACTCTAAACTATTACTGTTAGCTACTCTAAACTATAAGTGTTACCTTCTATTACTGTTAGCTACTTCTAAGCTATAAGTGTTAGCTATTATTACTGTTAGCTACTCTAAACTATTACTGTTAGCTACTTCTAAGCTATAAGTGTTAGCTACTATTACTGTTAGCTACTCTAAACTATAAGTGTTACCTACTATTACTGTTAGCTACTCTAAACTATTACTGTTAGCTACTCTAAACTATAAGTGTTACCTACTATTACTGTTAGCTACTCTAAACTATTACTGTTAGCTACTCTAAACTATAAGTGTTACCTACTATTACTGTTAGCTACTCTAAACTATTACTGTTAGCTACTTCTAAGCTATAAGTGGTAGCTACTATTACTGTTAGCTACTCTAAACTAAAAGTGTTAGCTACTATTACTGTTAGCTATTCTAAACTATAAATGTTCGCTACTATTACTGTTAGTTACGCTAAAATTTACGTGTTAGCGACTATGACTGTTAGCTACTCTAAACTATGTGTTCGCTACTATTACTGTTAGTTACTCTAAAATTTACGTGTTAGCTACTATTACAATAATATGTTATTATTAATATTAGCTATTACTACAGTTAGCTACAATATGTTCAAGTTGCTAGCTACTATTAAATATTGTTGTCTACTACAAACTCCAAGTTATAGCTACTATTACAGTAACTATTGTTAGCAAGTGTAGGCTCTAGGTATTAGTTACTATTAACTTCTGATAGCTACTGTAAACTCCATGGTTTTTTAAAATTATTATTAGCTATGGTTATCTACTAGAAACTACAGGTTTTAGCTATTGCTAGCTACTATTAGCACCAAGTTGTAGCTACTATTAACTACTCTTATCAGCCCGTAGAGGATTTCACAGTTTATGTTTTTGTGATTGTTGCAGCCAAAAACGCTTGATTTTGCTGCAGCTTGTTTCAAAATTTGCATGTTTAAAAAAAAAAAATTTTTGCAGAAAACTACTCGAATTGGCGCAATCGCACACAATTGTTTTGGCCGTGATGTTTGTTGGTAAACACGACCGTTTAGCTGTGCTCGTGCTCGACGAACGTGAATCGAAGAGGGCGTCGGCCGAATGCCTGTCGTGATGACGTTACGTCACGTGTCTCGGACCAAATTTGCAGAAAACCTGTGGGTCATTTTGAACATTTCGCAAGCTACTGAGAATGTTGCGGAGTTTGCGTTCATTTCTGCCATCGCAAAATTGCGAACTCCCGCAGGGACTGTCTTATACTCCTATTTAAGACATCTATCTGTACACTCCAAGTGTTAGCTGCTAACTACTACTAGCTACTATACGTATGTCTTAGCTACTATTACCTACTGTTAGCTTCAGAGATAAGCTACTAATTGTGAATTAAATAAATCTGAAAACAATTTAATCTCCATTATTTTTTTACTTTTTAAAACCACTTCTTAAAAGTAGGAGCGTTATGCTATGTTTTTTTTTTTACACAAATGATATAATATGTAAGCCACAATGCATAAATATGCACTTAGTTAATGTACTTTGTATTTATAGCAAAGGAGCACACACACACACAAACTGCATTGCTGTAATGCGATACAGGATTGAAACACTCTACGAACGCCGCTACTTCCTCGCACAGGTTCCCAAATATGTAAACGTGAACACATGTCAGTCATGTGCTACATCTGGGAAGCGATCTGTCTTTCTTGTCTTCTTTTTTTGGCCCTCACAGCGTAATGCATATGTGAGAATATCACCGAGGTAATCCTTGTCTGCAGCCGCCGAAGCGTTTTGGGGCGATTCCTATCATGTGGATAAGATTTAAGGATACAGATGTTTTCAAACGGTTTCCAGAAATCCCGGCTTGCATATGTTGACATGCAACAGCTGGAGCTAAGCTTTAAAGAAGATACGCAGTCATAAACATGCACTGTTTATGATGGAAAAATACGGCTAAAGCTGTTTGGCGTGTTGTGTAGCCCTCCCGTTGTGTTCGTATGCGGAAGCTTTATTGACATATTAGCTGCATTAGCCATGTAGCTTCAGTGCAAAATATCAACCTTTGGCTAAAATGTTCCTTCAAATACCTGTATTTTGTGTAAGATTGTGTGAATGTATTTATAGAAGCGATGCTAAACGCGAAATCAATAGCAAGCGTTTATGAGGCAGTCAAAGATGGACGAAATGGATTATGGCTGACTTGAGTGTTGTAAAAAAAAAAGCTTCGAAGTATATAGATGTTTTATAAAACTTTCAGAAATCCAGTTTCCGTTATGCTACACGCAACGGCTGATGCTAAAAGATAAAGGAAATCCATTTACAGCAGCGAAAGTAGTAAAAAAATAATAATAAATCGACCACGACTACCTGGTGCGACGTGAACTGTTGTGCTCCTATCGTGTGGATAATACTCAAGCGTACACGTGTTTTGTAAAGGCTTCCACATGCGGACATGTGATGGCTTGATATAGGCTAAGCTAAGCGCTAAAGGAAAGACATTTACAAGGGAAAGTGGATTACAGCTACCTGTTGTGTGTTGTTAAATCCAGTCGAGTTCGTGAGGGAATTGCTTCCTGCGTACAGTCCTGATGTCGTCGTAAAACTGCCTCCTGTAAGAGCAAGACGCATAACCGTGACTTGGATCTGGGCATTTCCGTACAAGTATCATCTTTACCATGAAAAACTTTCTTCTTGTTTTTTTTTTAAAAACCTTTTTATTTCTTCTTATATTCATAGTTCAATGCAAAGCGAAATTGTGCTTTCTCTTTAACCTTGACAGTATTTGTTGAAACTTTGTCATCTCTTAAAGCAACGGTAAGTGATTCTGATGGATCTTAGCTTGAAAACAAAATGCGTTTTTCTTTCGAGTCGATATCTTATGCGTAATATCTGTGAGAATGTGAGTAAACCCTGTATTACAAAAGATTACCAAAAAAATAAAAAATAAAAACCTTGCTACTGGCACCTCCAAAGGTCTTTGTCCATGTGATATCACATCCCACAGACAAATAAACACCCTGATATCTTTACTATGCACTTGAATATGTTGCTGTTAAATTAACATCTGGTCACATGACCAAATATTAACGTCGAGTCACTTCTGAGTTCAAATTCCACATCCATTACACGAAAACTGTCACTTGTTTCCATTTTAATTGGTTTACAGTTCAGATTTTACTCTCTCTCTCTCTCTCACACACACACACACACACAAAATTGCAGTCGTACACGTATAGAATCAAGAGAAACAATGGATAACCTGCACTTATTGAAAAGGCTGATATAGCATATGAATTTGTCATTTAAAGCAATGTTTTAAATGATAAAATGTCTGATTTCCATTCATCAATTCAAAGTGCTAGAATAACTGATATGTGTTTATGATTTTTACATAATACACTCAGCTTATTTCAATGGTTCGCATGCATTTATTACGTAGATGTAAGTTGATACGCGTTCCCGATTTCAGACGACGGACGCTTTGCGATCTGAAAAATGAAAATAAAATAAGAGGAAATGATTCCTTGCCTGAAATATGCGATAGCATCCCACGCATACAGTAAAAACAAAGCTCTGATGCGTGAAAGCCACATTGCTTTAGGCTAAAACTAAAGCGTGAAGCATGTGAGGGTTGTGTGAGAGGACGGAGATGACTAAAAGTGTCTTCATGTCTTTTCTTTGCCTTATCAGTGGGTTTTATCTTGGCTGCAGGTTGAAAAGAAAGAGGTGAAGGACGGAAACAGGGTTGAATGGGAGGATAGCTCTTTTTCTTTTTTTTTAATCACTTATCACCTTCACAATGGTGGAAACAGTCCCAGTGTTGTGTGTAAACTACTGAACGGCTGATGAATACACAAATCCATCTTCACGTCACTTGGATTTGAATGAATAGGTGTGTAAATGGATACGAATTCTTGCACGTTACGTGTTTGAATTGCGTGAAGTCGCAATCTAAAAAATCTCGGTAACACTTTACAGCAGTACACGGATAATCCTGCGCTAATACCTGAAGGAATACTTACTTAAATATGAACTAATGACGAGTTAAGGCTTATGTACTAATCACGAACGAACGAAGAGCGAACCTTAATTACGACGTGAGTCTTATGAAATGTGCATCGTTTCAAATTGTTTATAGAATTTGCCAGATGCAGCTGCGTACACAAACATCACTGGATGGCGCTGGATTACTTTCACGATTTATACTGATCTTACTTATCGAACGTAGAAAGACGTACTGATAATAAACACCAATCATTTCATCTCGTCTCGTTTTTCTGCGTCATTCTCCATTTATTTCTCTTCAAATCCCACTGTAGTACTAATACGTGCTCTGGGTGGCTAGAGCCTGGGGCACTGCTCCTTTGCCCACGAGAGTGAAATTTAATTGAGTTTAACCCTTACGTGTTAATTAATACATGACCTAACAAACATGGACTAACGTGTACGTGATCGTTATTCACGCCTGAATTCATAAGACTCGCGTCGTAGTTAAGGTTAGCTCTTCATTAGTTTGTGATTAGGACATGGATAGATAGTTTATTTGTCCTCAAAGAGGAAATTTTTTCCACCGTGCATTTGTAGAAAAAGAAAGAAAAAAAAAAACACACACACAGCAACACCATACATATTAACCACCAAAAACAATCACAGACACAGAGGGGAGAAGGGGACAAAAAGAAAAACATCAGGATCATACAACAAATGCCAGAGTATAAGATGGCATCACAATGGCTGATTACCTATGTGTTCAACGCTCGTACAGCCATAGGAACAAAACTCCTACCATAGCTGGCCTTTCTGCACATGGGTAGTCTATACCTGCGGCCAGAAGGAAGGGGGTTGAAATATTGATAAAGTGGGTGGTCTGGATCATTGGAAATTTGATGTGCCTTTCAGAGCGTATATGAAATAACACAGTCCGATAAATTAGGGGTGGGAATACCAATCATTTTTCTCGCTACATTAGTTATCTTTAAGAGTTTGTTCTTATTGGTAACTGTTAGCATAGAGAAGAAACACCGTACATAAGAACCGGTTCAATAATACTTCGATATAGAAGAAGAAGAAGTCTAGGCTGAACAGACAGGTGTTTAAGTTTACGAATAACACTTATATAGCACTTGTAAATACCTAGAGTGTGCTGATTGAAGTTTATCCAATGTGATGCCCAGATATCTGAAATGCCCCACCCTTTCAACCATCTCTCTGTTAATGATAATACTGGAAGGATGGGTCAGTGTTTTGGAAGAGCGATATTTGGAACGTTGCGATATTAAGGTGGAGAAAGTTATCAACACACTACGTACTAAAATGTGCTATGGAGCGTTGATAGTCCAAAGAAGAATCATTGTCCTTATTAAGCAATGCAAGAATGGCAGCATCATCTGCATATTTAAAGTAATGAGTGGTGGTGACTGGACTCATCAGTTCATATTTATGTAAGTATTTATTCAGGTATTAGTGCATGATTATTCTTATTGTAAAGTGTTAGCAAAATATTTCTATGACACCAAACGTGATTGTTACACTATATTATAGATCTAGGACAATTTTGATCAGTGGAAAATAGATAAGTTTCCCAAAAGCATGTATAAACTGAACATGACTTTAACTGAGAGAGAGAGAGAGAGAGAGAGAGAGTGTTCGACATGATGCTCACTCTACCATATAACATTTTCCTTGTTGTGATGCTTTCTCGAAAGTCTGCCCTTACTAAGGTGGGTGTGGCCTAATATTCTAATTAGCACACTTGATTGACACCCATCTGAAATGACTCCCAGTCACTCAAGTAGAAATTTGAATGTAGAACTGTATGTCAGAAGTTATTCGGATGATCGTATAGTTCAGATCAGATGTGTATTATTATAATATTCGTTTTTACATTTTATTTACATATTTATTCTGTTTATGTGGAAATGCCGTTCGAACAAGCACGTCAGCAAAACATGCGAGAGCGAGAGTAAACTTTTCAACATGCCTCTCTAACACTCTCTCTGACACCGTGTCACGGTGAAAATATTTTCCCAGGAAGTTGTTTCCCATTGTGGCCGGTTTAACTAATATCAACAGGCTCTAAGCTAATGAACAGCTGTGCCTCTCTCTCTCTCTCTCTCTCTCTCTCATTCACTCTCTCTCTCTCTTTCATTCTCTCTATCTCTCTCTCTCTTTCATTTTCTCTCTCTCTTTCTCTCTATCTCTCTCTTTCATTCTCTCTCTCTCTCTTAATCTGCCCTACAGATTCATTTGCTGTTTTTTTCCATAACAATTTAACTGCATTTTTCTTGAAGAAAATCTTTTGTGTTGTGGTTAAGCCCCATTTATTTCTAAAGCATTACAAATGCAGAGCAGGGCAATGCAAGTTCAGCATAGCCACTTTTACATCAAAAAAAAAATTTTTAAAAATTGATAATTGTCTATCTCTATGCAAAGGACACCATGTCACCATGCCGTACTGATAATGGGCCTCATTTATCCATCTTTAAAGTGCACCTATTATGGTTTTGAAACGTGTCTAATTTTGTTTTAAAGGTCTCGTACAATAGATTTACATGCATCCAAGTTCTAAACACACTTTAATGTGCTCATAATTTAAACTGCAGCATTACCTTTTTACCCCAGTGTCACAAACGACTCTAAAGGATTCATTCTAAACTCCTCCTTTCAGAGAGTATAATCTGCTCTGATTGGTCAGATGTCCCGGTCTGTTGTGATTGGCCTACCACTGTCAGTGTGTTTCAAAAAGGAAACGAGTTTCAGCTCCGTCTGTCAGCGAGCAGCCGATGAAGACCAGAGGCGGGGCTTTTTGTTACAAACCTGCGTAAGTTAGTACAGGAAGTAAAGTCTGGAATTACTAACGACTCGTTTCAGCTGTTCAGAATCGGTTCCTTCTTTTGGGAGTCAATAACTCCGTTTGTTGTGTGCTTTGATTTTTTGAAACTTTGCAGACTTTTTACATTCACAAACAGCTCTATAACCTATAGCAGGTAATATTTGAAACACAATAATAGGTGCACTTTAAGTAATGTGTGTAAACTTTTGGTAACCAAAAGTTTCGGTAACTCTGATTTTCTTTATACCCACGTGCGTGCTGATAAATATCAATCAGCGGTGAATTACGGAGCATATTTGCTGATTTGCAAAGCTCAAAGTGAGCTGAAAACTACAAAACAATGAATAAACTTCACTAATGCAGCTCAGCTACCACATTAACACTTTCTCCTTTTGTAAATTTGTTTTGATATTTTTATGGATTTTAAAATTTTTTTTATTGTTTTCTTTCAAAGCACTAAATCGCTACATGTATGTGCAATTGAAATAAATAAGCTATTCAACTTTTCAGCGTGATCCGTATATACAGTTTCGGTAACTCGTGCCAATTGTGCGATTTGAAGCCGATCAATCGCGTTAGTGAGTCTCCTTATATGCAAATTTGTACACACTCAAGCACTGAAGTAGGACATGAATGTTGTTGTTTTTTCCCCCCAAAATGATGGGATTTTCATGAATACTACATTTCTTGGGTAAATTATCCTACGAACGATTTACGAATAAATCCATTCATATCCAGCTTGATAACTGAGGCCCATTCGTTATTACATGAACAATACCATAGGGAAAGTAATGGTTAGGTAATGCTACATAACATTAACCTTCTAAAACTATTCAGAAGAAAACAATTGGAGAAATAATCATTTTTTTCTTGCACATTTGGAGGGTGATTAGTTTATATTATGCGTAAATATGTTGTATCTAACAATGACTCAGCAGAGGGATCAATATATTTTTTATTCGTTGAAGTTTCAAAACAAAGCTGCTGATTGGTCTGCTGCTGTCCCAAAAGGCGTTATGACATCACAAGTTGGCAGTTGGAATTCAAATCGATGGAATTCAAATGCGCATTTAAAAGAGATCATTTCATTCTTTAAACCAAAAATCCATTCACTCGAATAACCCACAAAATAGAGTATGAACAGAATCTATACTTTAAGTGCTTAAAAAACATATAACTTTAATCACCTTCAATCATTGATGGGAAGTTCAGCAGAGATCTCAATCCAGACGTCTCAATACAAGCGCGATAAAATAATTTTTCTTTTCTGCAGACTTCTGAATTAGCAGAAGCAGGGATAGTGCTAAATAATATTTGGCAAGGATCTACAGCAAGACAATGGCTAGCTGACTTTATTTGGGGTCTGATTTGATTCGCAGCAGAGCTTGCATTTCTAACTTGATGCTAGACGTCTCAATAAAAGTGTGGCAAAGTCTTCGTTTTTCTTTCACCCTTTTGTTAATGGGGTGGGGGTGGGGGGAGGAGCCCAACCGTGAACTTTCTCCTCAGACTTCAGACTCCCATCGCACACTGAATTAACAAAACCTACAGTTCAAAAAGTCATAAAAGGGACATACGTTGACTCTGGATGGAGTGTGGAGCCACATGAAAGGCCGTTTTAAACGCCCTCCTGTCCATGAAGAATTGACTCATGCTGGGGAAAAGGGCCTGGTCACCCAACACCCCACCCTCCCCGAGGCACAAACCTTGCAAACCCCCGACCCCACCCCCCATCCTCCATTCCTAACTACACGCTCCTGCACTTATTTGTTGTGCTTCACTTAAAATTTCCCTCAAAAGGAGACAGTGACTTATCAATTGCGGCTTCGTTTGCTCTTTTTTTTCAGCAGCAGCAGCAGAGGTTTTGTTTTCTTGCCGCGGGAGTGTGCGATGAAGTCCAGACGGACTTTATTTTAAACAAAATTAACCTCACATCGTGTACGAAGTAGGAAGAAAGACACGATCACTGAAACAGTTATCATCTGGATGAGTGAGAGTCATTGAAAGAGTGCTACTTTCTTTTCCACTGCTTGGGAAAAGACGTTACAGGGATAAATAAACTGAATCCTGACTTTATATTTGAACATGATGATCAAAATGCAGTGAACGCTGATAAATTAAACTATACCAAAAAATGTGGAAAACTTTGCTGCGTGTATGTCTTCAAATACCAAATCAAGCAATTTCACTTGATTAATTGACATATTTGGACTGAACTGAGAAACCACAGGTCTTTTCCATTGAGGTGGGAACAAGAAAAGAAGAAGAAGAAGAAGATGAAGCAGACTCTAACCTTGCATTTGGTAGCTGTAGGGCGCTTGTCCCGTCTGCGGTGTTGAGAAGCTGGAGCTGTAACTAAGGAAGCTGCTCTGTCCTGGAGACTGAGCTTGACTTTCTGTCTTGATTCCTGCCCACAATGGACCTAAATCAGTTAGTGACACCAGAACAGTGACGCATAATCCTTAATTACACAGTGTACATATTCAAAAAGTATAAATATCTGTCTGTATGTTGGGCGATGGTTCAGAGTAATGATGGAGAAACAGTCTCTTCAAGTCTCAAAGCAATACTTTTCTTTTAAAATTCCTTTGTCACTTTATCACTTGATCAAACTTCCACAGTGTTGTTGAATTGTCGAGTCTGACTGTTGAGAAGATGTTGATTCATTTTCTGAAACAGCACCTTTCAGGGATAGTAAAGGCATTACATCATGCCGTTGCCGTTTATTTTCCTATAACGGCACTTCCCATTGTGTTTTATTCGTTATGTAAACAATTCCCGATAAAACAGCGTTGGCGCTTCATCAATTGTACAATTTTATTTCACTCGCTTAAAACGACAGATCATTTGTGATTGTTGCAACCAAAAATGCTCGATTTTGCTGCATCTTTGTGCTTTTTTTGTGGAAAACTACTGGAATTGTCTTTCACAGTGATGTTTGTCGGTAAATGAGACCTTTCAGTTGTACTCATGTTCGACGCACGGGAATCAAAGACGGCTCTGGCTGAATGTACGTTGTGATCATGTCACATGACACGTCCTGGTCCAAACTGGCGTAAAATCTGCATTCAATTCTGCGAAATCCTGGAGGAACTGACTAAAGGTTTGGGTTGTTCATTTGGGGGAACCTTAAAACCCTAAAACAGCAGGTTTCCCTTTCAGAGAGGATTCCAAGAAGAACCTGTTTAAAAGTCTATTAGTGCAGTTAACTCCAAAGAACCATAGAGGAACCCTGATAATTAATTATCCAAAAACCTACATGGTACATACACATCGCCACTGAGGGCACTATAGTTATCCTATTTGGGACAAGGCAGCCTAGGTAGGCAGCACTGTTGGACAAGTCTTTACCATTGACATTGTGGCATGAAAATTTTTGGATATCTTCTTAATTTGAGAAGGTAATCCCATAATTCTGTTCACCGCACCAATGTTCTCTGAAGGCAAGTATTCAAAAACATGGCAAACAAAATTGTCACAGTTTTTCCAATAAAATATTGTGATAAAATCATGTAAACTCAACTTAATCATAAGCTTTTTTTTTTTTTTTACATTTTATTTCCCGAAATTCTATAGTGTTGCCAATGCATATTTAATTTCCTCCATCACAAGGACAAATGAAGAACTTTTCTTGCATCTAAATTTCTTTGTTTTGGCCCTGTTTGTCTAATCTCTTTGTCTAATCTGCCTATGTAGTACAAAATAGCATGGTTTAGAAAGAAACGCACAGGATCGCAAGAATTTAGTCGGTTAAAAAAAGTCATCGACGTTAATCTTATCTCAATGATCAGCTAAGAGCTTGGTGTGCTGTTGCTGCATATCTGCGGGGGAATTTTTAAAATAAATGTCACAGTTGTATTGCCATGAAATCTGAAGAGACGGCCACTTCAGGGTGGTAGAGCATTGCTTAGCAGTGCACACTGCAGAAGTATTAAAATGTTAGCTGAGACATTTTCATTATGTAAGGTGCAACGAGAATCCGGGCCTATGGTTCGGTAGGGCTTGGGACTGTGATGTCATGACACAGTGATTTGTAGGAAATCCATCATTTTCCATCATCATGTATTCAAGGTATTTGAGTTAGCTAATATTACCTGGCTAGTCACTTGGTGCAGACAATTTCCAACACGATACTATGACAGCCAAAGCTTCACTGCTTTTCATAACTAAATTTCTTTTATAAAAACGTAAAGTTTCGGGTTCTAAAACCTGATTGGCTGAGCCACGTTCAAGGTCACACACAACTGTGACTCCATCACAATGATTTAATTCTCTGTTGATGTGCCAAGTTTCAAAACAATAAAACCATCGCATTACAGCCATTGTTCTCTCCATTGAATCTTTGTCTGTTAGGCTGCTTAGCAACCAAAGCTTACTGTTAACAGACCAGATTGCGTGGTGGAAGAATTGTGAAGCGTAAAATAACACAGTTTTCACCTGCTGTCATGTACAGATGAAGGAGTCTGAGGAATTAAACCAAATACAATACTTTGACAAAGTCAAAGAGGAAGCATCTGGAAAAGAACCCATTATAAATAACATTGGAACTCAGGGCCAGTTTTAAAAAGAGAAAGCAATACGATTTTGTTTTGTTTTGTTTTGTTTGTCTTTTTGTGCTTACCATAGGCCGGGATGCCGTAAGGCTGGCCTGGTTGAGGGTAAGTGGCGTAGGCCTGCTGCATTCCTGTGCTGTACTGCGTCTGTCCATACGCTGCCATGTTTTGTGAAGAAGGAGTGGGAAGAATATGCGGATAAGGTCTGCTGTTGGAGGGAGGAGAAAAAAGGAAGAAAGGAACATGATACACATTCGTTCACTCACAAAGACCTGAAATATAAACTTTTCCTCATTGATTTTTCTGATTTGGCTTATAAATCATATTTGTTTCCATTTAAAGAAAGTGCTTTATTTCTCTTACACCACAGCAATACGTCAACGTGAGCCATTTTTTATTTATTCAAAAGCGACATACTTTTTAATCGTTGCATTAATCGTTGTGGAACATCTGTGACCAAGCTTACGCTATAGTAGCATTAGCTTCTTGTAGTGCTCTGTACTCTGTAGCAGATTTACTACTGTACTGTACAAAATGCTGACATTGGAGACTCCTTCCAAAAAAAACGAAATAAATCTCTTCACAGAAAACTTTATAAGCATAAGCGTAAGCACGTTAATATAAAAATGTGATTTGCCTTGCAGCTGGAACGACTGTCGGTAAATTACCGTCTGACCAATCGTAATCAAGACGTATACCATGCTGTGGTCTAAATATTACACAATATATTTAAAATTTCTTGTATAAATGTGTTATTGGAACAAAAAATTTAAACCCCAGCATATATAATCCTAATCATAATCATAGATGAAGAATACACTGTAAAAAAAAAAAAAAAATGTCAACAGTAGATATATAAGTTTTATAAGAGATGGAACAGATAAGGAAAAACATATTTTTGTAACATTACGTAACATTTGCACACTGATAAAGTGTTAGTCCTAAATCCCAATACAGGTTGTGACAGTATGCTGGGGTGACTGTATCTACAGTATTTACATAAATAAACTCATTACATATGTTCATAGTTTGACTACATACTCTACAATTATGACCGTCAATAATAATCAAATGAAATAGTAAGGTTAGACTGAAAAAGAATAATAAATTACAAAGAATTGTTTTGTTTTTTTTCTGTTTGTTTTATAGAGCGAAAATAAAAGTCCACTTACTTGGAAGGATAGATCTGTGGAGAGAACTGGTGAGTTTGTCTTGGGCTGAAGCCACTGCTTCCAATAGCTACGGAAAACAGGCAAGCACATAGTTTCAAGCATTATAGAAAAAATATTAAGTAAATATGACTTTGTGCCAGCAGAACACATGGAATCTGAAGGGGAAAAGTCATTACGTGGGATTTATTTCACTTAAAGCCAAATAATGAAGAGCAGTAATGAGGGAAAATAAACAGGAGGCTTTCTACTGACTGTGCAGATCTCTTTGTGGGAGGGCATAGTGGCCACACACACACACACACACACACACACACATACACACACAGTGCAACGTACAATCTCTTGATATGCTGATATAGTGTTTTTCTCATCGTATTAAGTTAGCGCTAGCTATGTAACATTTTAATAAATGCTATTTCATTAACACATAGAACACATGATATATTTATGATATGCTGATCATACTAATTCAGAAATACAGTACAATAACAATATTGGTAATAATATCTCATATTTATTACTACTATTAGTATAGCTAAATAATATTACTAATACTGACAACACTAGCATTATTATTTCACTGAGGTAAGTATGCTAGCATATAACATTAGCAACATAACTTAGCTGCCATTTTTAAACTCAGACATTTGTTCATTCCTCTCTCTCTCTCTCTCTCTCTCATACACACACACACACACACACACACACACACTTATTAATGATATTATAATGTTTCTTATTACCACATGAAATAGCAGCTTCTTGCTAATATTCACAGCACTGGCACTGCTATTTACTGAGGTAATTATGCTAGTATAACATCAGCAGCATAACACAGCTGACATTTCTAAACTAACAGACATTTGTCCATTCCTCTCTCTCTCTCTCTCTCTCTCTCTCTCTCTCTCTTATTAGTCAAACTATAATAATATTTGTTATAACCACATGCTTAGCATATACAAGTAGCAGTATTCTATGGGCTGCCATTTTAAAAAAAAAGATACATACAAACTATTTAACACACAATATTGTGTTTTTTTCAACCTAATTTTCAGTGTGTGTGTGTGTGTGTGTGTGTGTGCCTGGGTTTCATTAACACAGTTATCATGTAGCAACAGTTTAGAAACTGCCGTTTCTGTCAAACAAACACTGTTGTTTAGCTTTATTGGTTGAAAAGTCTATTTATGCTCAATGATATCATATTTTTGGGTTCGACCACCTCTCAGCTCTCTACAGATGTGTGTGTGTGAGGTAGAGTGTGTGTAATTGGTTGTGGCATGTAAAGTAAAATGAGTTCAGGAGCCGAGACACTTTATTAACACCGGACACGTTTCCTCTCGGCTCCCCCGAGTTCTCCGGACTTTAAAACGCCTAAATTTCATTAATATCACAGAGACAGGAGTCATAACTGTGATTTATGTGCGTCTAACGTTAAGGTATCAAGTGTTCAGTCAAATAGGGATGGAAATAAGACAAATTAGCAGCAATGCTATACACCACCGTGAGCCATGTGGAAGTGTGAGCAGGGAATTTGTAACACTTATCCAAATATGTTTGCTTAAGTTCGAAATTAATACGCACTGAGAGTGTATAAGCGTTCTGAAGTGCGATATAGTTTACATTCTGCTTTGGGTTCAACCAGATACACAGTCAAAACAATCCAAAGTGCCATTTTATGATTCTCTTTTGATGCTAATTTGTTATACGATTAGCAGGAATGTAAATTTATATCAATTAGTTTCCTCTGTTAATGCACATTCACCTTAATTTGATGATTTTGTTTGGGTTTGTGGTTGGAGGAAGTAACGTGACCGGTATTTAAGGTTGTTATGGTGTATTGTGGTATACCATGATACGGAAAAATAGCTTTATTGCTAGTGCTAATAAGATAACTAGCTAATCTTTTGGTTGTTTATGTTTTTTTCCCTCTAATATATAATTTAGGCCGCAAGTTTTCTTTCAATACGTACCAACATAAATAACTAATGAATGTTTTTGCTGATGAAGGAAGTGACGTGATATATAACGTGATAATGAAATTCTACGTGTTTATATTGATACTGTTATGCTGTAAAGTTAGAGATAATGATCTTATGAATAATAAAGGTATTAAAGTGTGTGTGTGTGTGTGTTACCTGATCCTGAGAAGTTGTCTAGCGAGCCGTCTGCTACAGACGTGGTGATGTCACTGCTGCTCATTGGCTCTGTTTTAACTGTGAAACAGAAGAAAAAATTGTAATAACAGTAAAAATAATCATTAGAGAGAGAAAATATAAACACACAACAAAGCTTAATTATTGTATATATAATTTGAAATGTATTACACCTTACTAATTATCCTCTAATACATTCTTTAAATTAGAACTCACTAACTATTCCACAAATGAGTGAGAAAATACTTTTATATTGACTTATAATTGCATAAGTCTGGTGATGTTAAATTCCTAGGATCATGATACAAGTATGAACATGTAAAATATTTATAGAAGACTGAAATCATTTGCATAATAAAGTTCACAGTAATAATAATAAGACCGAGACATGTCCTGCTATGGGTTAGCAGTTAGGCATGTGCCAATAATCAGTTCTATAATATATGTGTTGCGATATTCACATATAATATTATTATCGTGGTCTCTAGAAAATATCATCAGTGACTTTTTTGCTTTGGACATGTGTTGTGGAATTATAACATTGTCGAGTGACAATTTATTTAAGTTATTATTACTGATTTCAATACAGTTCAGAACTTTCATAATCATTCAGGGTTAGTGATGTAGCAAAAATGCATATATATATATATATATATATATATATATATATATATATATATATATATATATATATATATATATATATATATATATAATGCCCTCTACTAATATTGGCACCTCTTGTAAATATGAGCAAAGGAGGCTATGAAAAATTGTCTTTATTGTTTAACCTTTTGATCTTTTGTTCAAAGAATTCACAAAAATACTCTGCTCTCATGGAGATCAAACAATTGCAAACACAGGTTTATCCAAAAAATATATGTGTGCCACAATTATTGGCACCAGTATGAATTCATATGAGAAAAAATATATTTGAAGTATATTCCCAATGATATGTTACATTTTTTAGTACACATGAGTGACTAGGAACAGGAAATTGTTCAACCATGACTTCCTGTTTCACGGGGTATAAATATGAGGTAACACATAGGCAAAATTCACTTAGTCTTTCATAACAATGGGTAAGACCAAGGAATGTAGCTGTGATGTGCGGCAAAAGGTTGTTGAGCTTCACAAAATGGGAAGTGAATAATAGTAAAAGCATTGAAAATGCCCATTTCCACCATCAGGGCAATAATTAAAAAGTTATAGTCAACTGGAAATTTTATGAATCAACCAGGAAGAGGATGTGTATCTGTATTGTCTCAACGCCCTGTGAAGAGGACGGTTCGAGTGGTGAAAAAATCTCCAAGGATCACAGCTGGAGAATTGCAGAAGTTAGTTGCGTCTTGGGGTCAGAAAGTCTCCAAAACTACAATCCGAAGTCACCTACATCACCACAAGTTGTTTTAAAGGGTTTCAAGAAAAAAGCCTCTATTCTCATCCAAAAACATACTCGAACGTCTTCAGTTTGCCAGACACTACTGGACCTTCAAATGGGATCGGGTTCTATGGTCAGATGAAACCAAAATAGAGCTTTTTGGTAATAAACACCAGAGGTGGTTTTGGAGCACACAGAGAGGTAACCATATGGAAACGTACCTCATGCCCACAGTTAAATATGGTGGTGGATCTTTAATATTTTGGTGCTGTTTTTCTGCCAGAGGACCTGGACATTTTGTTAGGATACATGGCATCATGGACTTTACCAAATATCAACAGATATTAAATGAAAACCTGACTGCCTCTGACAGAAAGCTTCAAATGGGCCGTGGTTGGATCTTCCAGCAGGACAATGATCCAAAACATACATCAAAATCAACACTAAAATGGTTTACTGACCACAAAATCAAGGTCCTGCCATGGCCATCCCAGTCCCCTGACCTGAACCCCATAGAAAACCTGTGGGGTGAACTGTAGAGGAGAGTCCCCCGGCGTGGACCTCAAAATTTGAAGGATCTGGAGAGATTCTGTATGAAGGAACGGTCTCAGATCCCTTGCCATGTATTCTCCAACCTCATCGGGCATTATAGGAGAAGACTCAGAGCTGTTATCTTGGCAAAGGGAGGTAGCGCAAAGTATTGACTAAAAAAAAGGCTGCCAATAATTGTGGCCAACTTATGTTTAACAAAGATATTTTTTTGATAAATCTGTGTTGTGTTTGCAATTGTTTGATATCCATGAGAGCAGAGTATTTTTGTGAACGTTTAAACAAAAGATCAAAAGGTTAAACAATAAAAACAATTCTTCACAGGCTTCTTTGCTCATATCTGTGATATCTATTTTATATAAATGTGACAATTGCTAAACGTAATTGTGTTTTTACTGAACTGATGTCATTGAGCAAAATTTTGTTACTCCTTTTTGTATTGCTAATACACACAGTCAGACATTTAACACGTTCTTCAATGACAATTGAAACAGTACGGTTTTACAATTCGGACCGGAATTAAAGCGGCGAAGTGAGCAGTAAATAATGGTGATTATTATCATGTTATGCTCAACTGTAGAAAAAGCATTGCGGTAAATAGATAAACTAACCACAACACTAGGTATTATGCACATAGATCAATCAAATTTGGGACGCTTGTTGTGGCTTGTGCAAATCAAGTTCGTTTAGCTAGCTATTGTTAAGTCAATAGTGTCAACAAGCTGACTTTATTTTCTCAGTGCTGAGAGGCTACCACTTCGCTCTTTCAACAAAGTACATTCTCGCTTATCATGTCTAACATGTCGGAAAACGCCCACACCACTGAGAAATGCCCTTTGTGGTTTTGCTAAACCACTAGGTGAATATCGTAAACCGTGACCGAAAGTTACGCAGTTATATTAAAATGATATTAAAATGGAATATTGGCACATGCCTACATGCCTAGAGTCAGTGTTTGTAGCTGCTGTGGACAGAATTGTACAATTTCTTTTTTCTTTTTTTTTTCAATGTCAGATCAAATCATTGATTTATCAGTCATCGTGTTTCTTACCGCAGGTTTTTATGTGGCATAAAAAGAGGAAAACAGGCATAAAGAGAGAGAATAAAAGGCCAAAGAGCCGGGTGCTGCACTGTGGAATGCATGAACGTGCAGGATAAATTGAGACGTCAAAAAGCGAATAAAACAGTTATGAGCTTGACCCGGGCAGAAAAAGAGATGATTTCACAGCACGGTTCAGACTTCAGCCGTATCTGTGAAACACATCCGTCTATCCATTTCAGAAAGAGAAAAGCGAGAAGGAGGGGAAAGTAGAAAGAGCTAGTGAAGGGAACGAGACAGAGAGTGAGAACGAAAGAGCAATGGACAAGAAATGAGAGAGAAGGAGAGAAAGGGGTGAAGCAAGAGACAGAAGAGAGAGGGAGCGAGGAAAAGAAAGAACAAGGTGAAAGAGAGAAAGTGAAAGAAGAAGGCGCTTTTTTTTCTTTCTTTTTTTTTTGATGAAAACTAAATCCACCATGTGGGTATAAAGTCATGCCCAGTGAAATCCCTCATGCTCGACATGGCGAACATGACTCCTCACAAGACAAACCAACATTTTCCCTCCTTCTTTTAGAAAAAAAACCAAAAAAGAAGCAGGGAAAACTAGCATGCACAATCTACAGCGCTAAATTCTCATTGCATACCATGAAACTCTGATCAGAAGGAGAGCGTTTCTTTCTTTTTCTTTTTTTTTTTTCAACTTCAACCATGCTTTCAATTCAACACAACACAACACAACAGACCCTAATGAAAGGCACAATAGTTGAATGGTTCCACAATCTCATCAATTAAATTGTAGCTAAAAAAAAAGAATAAATCTACGGTAGATTTGATAGATCGCCAAACTGAATAAGTGATGAATTTGTTCTCTGTTTAAAAAAACAAACCAAAAAAAAAAAAAAACACCAAGTATTGGCCTTTCATTGCTCGCTTGCTTCTACACAAACCTGCAGTGGATTGCGAATTAGAACTTAATAACCAGTCGGCTGTCGTAAGCATAGTGATGTTATCACCTAAAGGGAGAGAGAGTGGCACAGAAAGGGGCAGATGACCAAAAAACGGGCGCTCGACGCAGCACAGGCGGGACAGAAATCACATTATGTAAACTGAGAATGCGTAAAAAAAAAAGAGAGAGAGAGAGAGAGAGAGCGAGAGATTAAGATTCCCAACAGGCTGAAATAGGATCGGCAGAGAACAGCGGACTCGCATTTTAGATTCTTTAAACTCAACCTGGCTTTTTTTTTTTAAATGATGTTCATAACGGTCTCATTTCAGTTTGGAGGTTATTTAGAAAACATTACACAAATTTTTAGTATGTGTCTCACTAATCTTGCTAAAACTATCATATAAGGTTTTATAAGGCACACATAACTATACCTATTTTAAATCATTTATATCTTCTACAACCACATAATATCATTTTATAAGAATTAAACTGATAGCATGAACAAAATATAATTTTTTTAATTATTATTATTATTATTATTATTATTATTATTATTATTATTATTATGTATTGTTATTATTAATTAATTTATTTATTTTGCAAAATCTGATATTAAAATATAACACAGTTCACTTGAGGCATGATCTAGAGACGCCTCAACGTGATATGCTTTCTTCAGTTTATTCTAAAATTTTAATATAATTCAAGTTATGCTCAGGTATATGATACATACCATACCATAACCTATTTTTTTATTTCTTTTTTATTTCAGTAAAACAAGATGTAATGATTTTCCTCCTGAATTCCACTACTACGTGTTCATTTATTTTAATCAAATATTATCCGAATAACAATATTCAAATTTGAACAATATTCAAATGTACTTTCATTACACACATAGATTTCTATTTATATATATATTCATATATCATATATAATATATTAATCAATTCCGATCTGATATAAGACAAATATCAGTATATCTTGTACGTCATACAGTATATAGTACATTTTCCTAATCCTGACTTATAAAGCCTGACAAATAGTGATGAGAGAAGATTGTTCATATACCCGAGTTGTTCATATTACAGTGTTTATATACAATAGAGAACATTTTATTTCATACCCAACAAATATCTAATATCAAGTTATCACCTCGGACGTAACTAACTAAGCTAAACATTATTATACTTTCCTGAAGCAAATATAATAAAGATTTCAAATATGACATAACGTCACTAGTGAACCATAAAACGTTCACTATCAGTCTGTCCACGTACAGTATTGCTCGTTTAACACGTTTCACAGAGAAGGAAGGATGAGAAGTCATGTGTAATATAAAAATCAGCAGTAAATTGTAGACGGTGCTGAATGCACATGAAAGGATCTCACCTTCAGTGCCATTTGGTGTCATGGAATTGTTGTTAATGTGCGAGTTATCGAGGTTTGGGCCGTTCGGAGATTCGCTGCTACCACTGACTCGGCTGTGCGGACTGGCTAGATCCTGCATTTCCATAGACCTGGGAATGAAACGCACAGTAAATATCATCGCACATATACATACAGACATGAATGTCAGTTGAATCTGATATCAAGTACACAATAAAGGGTTAGCAAATGATTCATTACCAACAACAAAAAATCATCGATAACCACAACTCATAGTCGTGACAGTTACAGTGCATTTTAACACAAAATTCGAATTCATATTTTGAATAGATTTCAATTATTGTGACTACTATAATCCCTGCTGGTTATTTAACATCTTCCTAGCGTATTTATTATTCCATTTTCACATTATCACTGACACACACACACACACACACACACACACACACACACACACTGTATTTAAAACATGTTTCAGCTAAACACATTGCATTGGTCTCCTGAGATGAAAACACTTAATGTCCCTCGAGGCACGCGAATGACATTCGACACGAATTTAACAATTAATGAGACGCCTCGACTGACGAGTGACTGGCCTTGCTCATTTTAACCGTTAATAATTCACACCATTTACGCACAATGCCGTTTTCATATGAATTTTTTTTGTTGTTGTTTGTTTTTAGGGGTCGGTACAATTCGAGGTTGCAAACAAGTTCAGGAAATGAAAAGAAAAAAAAAAAGGAATGAATGCAAGAGATTAAAAAGTTTTTCTTTGCTGAAATCTGTGCCACTAAAAACATTATTCTATCATCTGCATTGCTTTATTATGCATGGAAAATGAAGGCCAGTGTGCGTGTTTGTGTGTGTGTGGGTGAGAGAGAGAGAGAGAGAGAGAGAGAGAGAGAGAGAGAGAGAGAGAGAGTACGGCCACAAAACTCAAACACATGTTCATCTGTGTTTGTCTTTGCTAAAAGCATTATTGTTCTAACAATGTTAAGGAACAATTACGGCGATCGTCCAATCAGCTAACTCGATCTGACTCTATACACTCTGGCTATCAGAAACATTCAGCTTTTATAATAATAATCATCACAAAACAATACTGATGCACATATTATCAGTGTAAAGAGATTATCTGACTTCCTGTTTCGGCAGGAAAAACAAACAAACAAACAAGGCAAACATTAACAGGAAGTTACAGTTACAGTTAAGAGCAAAGTTTAAAGTATTATTGGGTTATTTCAGAAAGGAATATCCGAGTCTCTACCTCTGTTATATCTTCTTTTTTTTTTAAAACACACTCCACTTCCTGTATCATCTCATGTCATCTTTCTCTCTTACCTGGAAATGTGATGATTCTCAACTAGGCCTTTTTTCCCCCTTTTCTTTTCTTTCTTTTTTTTTCTTTCTTTCTTTCTCTTTTTCTTCCTCACCTGCAAATGAAACAACGTCCCTCTTTGTTATTCTAGCTCAGCGTCACTGTCCGGATCCATCCGTGACACAATAGACGTTGTCTGAGAAAACATTATTGTTATTCCCGAGCAGACGGACAGACAGAGAGAGGGAGAGAGACAGAGAGAGAGAGAGAGAGAGAGAGAGGAGGAACAGAGAGGCACATTGTCTACGTTTTTCCTCCTCCAGGTCCTCCCTCCTTCCTCCCGAGAACGAAAGAGCGGGCCCGAAATGAAGGGAAAGGTGATTCATCATTGGACTACGACAGCTGCAAACTGGATTAGTCCTCCCCCAATCAACATGCAAAAGCGGCTTAGCCAAGGTAAGCAGGAAGGAGGGAGGGAGGGAGGGAGGGAGGGATGGAGGGTGTGAGGGAGGGAAAGACAGAGGGACAGAGAGAGAGAGAGAGAGAGAGAGAGAGAGAGAGATGGGAACTTGTTGAACAGAAGCAAGTGGAGCGCGACACCCCTAGCATCTTCACCGTATCTTTCATCTGCAATTGACGCTATCTGAAATTTATCTCCCTGCACAGTGACAGTTCCTAATGACTCTGCCTCAGGCGACTGGGAGGAAAGAAAGCGCAGGGCTTGGTGTGTGTGTGTGGGGGGGGGCTGAAGGGAGAAAGGAAGGAAAAAAGAGTGAGAGAGAAAAAAGAGATGGTGAGAGCACTTTAGAGCCCTAAAACTGCAGTCCATCTCTTGCGACGAGGTCAAATTGGAAATGGAGAATGCGGAGAACATATGGAGCCACATATGGTTCTTATGGCACTACAAAATGCCCCCTATGACACCCGTGAGTCGGTTCTGTCGCCCACTTTCGCCCCTGGAGTTTACTGTTTTTACCTCGGAGAAAGGCAAAAATAAGAAATAAATAAATAAATAAATAAATAAATAAATAATAAAGCCAAGATCATCAAACAACAAAAACAAGAAAAGAGAGGGAAAAAAAACCAAGCATCTGATTCTAAACAGTGAGTGTTGACGTGAACCTGGAGAACCAAGCAGTTATCACTGGGGTTTTTTTTTCTTTCTTTCTTTCTTTAAAAGTTCTTAAGTTCTAGTTAAAGTATAATGTTTTTATAGCAAGTGTACAAGATAAAGTTCAACATGACGTTCTAATTAGCGACGGTTTATCTGTTTAGCAGAGTCCAAAACGATCAAGCTAAATCTCCAGAGCTGAAGTAACATTTAACATGTAGGGTTCGTGTAAGTCCGAGCTGTTCTTCTCGTGTGGATTTAGCTACAATACGCCCTTCATGCGGCATTTATAACGGTGTCACGTGCTTCTTATCAAAATCAAAGAAGATTAATGATAGAGACAAACGATTACTGATTGAAATTCAAAGCCACAGCATCATTACCTGACGTTACAAATATCTAAACTGGAAAAGTATTAAATACACAATGAGGGAGTGGGTTTTAGTGCCACTGGCAACCATCTGTCTCCTATGTACCTTATGCACTCATATTCATAGACTGTTTTTTATTTTTATTTTATTATTGTTCTTGTTGTATTGTTGTTGTTCAAAAAAAGATTTGCTTGGGATTTTTTTTTCTGTGTGTGTCTTTTTTTTTTTTAGATTACATCTTTTAGTTTTAATTTTTGAATTTGACTAGTTGCATTGGTGTCCAAGAAGTCATTTCTCAAGCTCTAACGAGAGCTGTTCTTAATTCTAAAGTGTTTTATTTCTATACGTTTTCTTTAAAGCGTTTATCTCTCACTCTGTCAATTCAGTTTAGCTACAATATACTGTATACTCATACAACAAAAACCAACAATTATATATATATATATATATATATATATATATATATATATATATATATATGAAAATGTATATATGAAAAAATTTCAACATATCAAAACGTACTACAATATCAGTAAAATCAGCCTCTTACGACAGCGATGAATGAGAACCGAGACAGTAATGATGTTTTGCATACAAATGAAGAGATTATAGAGATTATAGCTTCTAGCTGTATATAGATGGAAGTGAGCAGCTCTGTTCATGCAGGTGAGTCTGTGCAGGTGAAGTGCAAACAAGCACTAAACCTAACAAGCTTTACGAGAAAAAGAAGACGTGCGCACTTTGATGTTCAGGTTTCAATTCAGCCTGCGCCCAGCGCCGCCTTTACAGGAACAAAGCGCAGTGTCATCCAAAAAATAAATAAAGGCCAAGTGCACGTCACTCATGACTGTTTGCTCTGGGTTGTTTTTTTTTTTTGGTCATGCTCCACAAGCAAATACACACACACACACACACACACAAGCTGCGGAAGGTTGTCCCGATAACCGGTGATACAATATACAGTGATATTTAACACAATATTCTTGTTTACTAATAATAATACCGTAATAACAGTGTTATAATATTGTTCTTAGGCGTTTTTCAGAATTCTGCTGTAATTTGTGCTGGAATCATTATTTATTTATTTATTTTGCTGTATGTTAGGAGGATTTTAAGAGATGCCGTAGCTGTACTTTCTTTTAAAGCCTGCATAAAAATGGCATTGAATTCTAACTGGTTAAAAAAAAAATTATAATAATAATAACCAGAAATTAAAACCCCTATAATTTTAAACATGTCATAATGTTGTTGTTGTTTTTGTTTTTTTGTTTTTTTTGTTTTTTTTTAATACATACAAATAAAATTCTAATATCGTAATGATGAAAGTGAAACTCAAACCAACTACTGGAGAGAAGCTGTTATATGAAATATCACAGGTTATTCATTATCATTTAAATATATATACATGTATTTACGGTACGACTGAACACACATATTACTTACGTGGAAAACACAATCAGTGTGTCCATCCTGCTTTCAAAGTATTTCACTTGATTTTATTAAAAATGTATACATCATGCAAACCATATGTAGTGTTAAAACACACACACACACACACACACACACACACACACAACACTTTAATCAAAATAACTTTCAACTATCTAATCCCCGCGTAAGCCGCTCAGCTGAACCCACACGCCGGGCCAAAAACAACAAATCGACATGCAAAGAATGTCGATGTGGACAAAAATTGGACACAGATGTGAGGCCAAACTGCAGCGCAGCACTTGTCTGTGTGAGCCACGGAGACGCAGCGAGGAGACTGATTAGCGTTTCAAAATGACAACATGAGAGAAGGAGAAAAAGAGTCGGACACTGAGGCGGAGCCTTAATTATTCAAAAATGTACACACACACACACGCACACACACACACACATGCGCACACACTACATACAGAATGTAATGGCATTAACATTTAGAAAACTGAGCAGATTATATTAAAAAATCTACAAAATAAAGGGGGGGGGGTGGACTATAGAAATATGTAGAAACAAAATTGAAATCCCTGATATATGACCTCTCAGCGCTACAAACACACACAAGCTCACATTTTATTATCATTAACGCTGTGTTTGCGATGGAATTGTTCAGTGTGTACCTTCTCCTATCATATTGAAAAAACTAAATAATAATAATAATAATAAAATGAAATGCTTCAGTGGTGAACACACAAACATGACCACCATGCTCGTTTTAAATACAGCTAACACACACACACACACACACACACACACATACACACACACCACTTAGATAAATAAATGCCACTTTCTCCTTTATAAATGAATAAATAAATAAATAAATAAATGTTTTAATGTGTTTCAGCTCCTTTTTAAGAAAACATTATAAAGGTTTTTTTTTTAAAGTAGGCTAATGAAGCATAATTATAGTAATATATATATATCTATATATCTATATATATATATATCTATATATATATTATAAAAATGCATCAACTGAAAAATCCCATGAATCCAGTATTAATAAGCAGGCATGATGTACACGTACATGTATTATTGTGTTATACATGTATTATTATGATTATTTTACTGTACTGTATTATTAGTACACATCCAGTGTAATGTCAATAGAGCTATGCATTATGGACCAATGCCGTGTGTGCGACAGCGCGTGCGACTGCGTGTGCGACTGCGCGTGCGATGTGGCGTAACAGGTGATTAAAATGTTAATTCCTGTCAGATGTCGGTTGACGTGCAATTTGTCTCTCCCGTTTTTGTCCGATCTGACGTGCAGTTCACGTTAAATCCGCTAATAACGCTCACTTCGGGCCTCCAAATCACTTCCAGAAGGGCCGCTTCATAAAGTGCGCACTTCATGCGTCGCTCCCTACCGCAGTGCGACAACAAAAATAAACAAACAAACAAACAAAAAAAACCCCAAAACAAACACAAATGTCTCACAGACCATCTTACCATTTTCTTTTACAAGATAAATCAGTTAAAATAATAAATAAAAGTAATTCAAAGCGTCGTGTCGTCACTTCTACAAAAAACATTTAATAAATAAATAAAGTTTTCAAATAAATTACTCGTTCAGTATTGAACTAATAATAAGAGTATTTTGAATCAACCAGACTATCATTATTACCAAACCGGCAATTAACACAAATTCTCATTTCGTCTTTATGCAAAGTAGCTCACTTATTACAGGGAAATATGCACAGATCATTTGCATAAATCATGAATAATTAATCAGCTCCTTAACTAAATAACACACTGCTGTATTTACTAAACACAATACAGCCGTGCGTGTCATAAACAGCGTCAATTAACGCTGCATTTCCTCAGCACACGCGCGCGCGCGCACACACACACACACACACACACACTTGGGTAAACAGTGGCCGCTAATCTCGCTTCAGTGCTTACAAAAGAGAGCGGCATTTTCACAAGCGTGCGCTTTATTAAAAACAAACACGCCGAGTCAGTACTCTATAACGAGATCATTACATACGAGATCATATTAATAAAATAGAACAGAAATAATATTCGTCAGATAGAGAGCGAGAGACAGAGCAGCATTTACACCCTGTTTATGATAGAATTTTTAAAATGATGATGATGATGATGATCATAATGATGATGATTATTATTATTATTATTATTATTATTTATCCCAAACTGAAGCAGATCAATTACAGTTGGATTTTTTTTCTGACCATTACGGTTTTCTTATGACAGTGACAGCTATATTTAGGAAGTTAAAAAATAAACGTTCAATTATTTTTTATAAAAAAAAACGTTGTTTTTTTTATTTGTTTTGTTTTGTTAAAAAAAAAAAAAAAATAAGTTATCATGATATGAAAGTCCAAAATTTGCTACAAACATTTTTGCTTCGTTTAAATGTAGCAACACTTCAAGCCACTGAACTGTTCCTTGAAATCTCTACTTAATGATTCTGAAATGATTTCATTTGATTTGGTTTCTTTGTTGAGTTTGTCTCTTTGGCCTGAGACTGGACGTGATGTGATGACAGCAATCATTTTGAAATCAAGCGCGTCAACGTAAGATCGGCTCTCAAAACAGGATTATTCATCACTACTGTTACAGAATTCACAATTCATAATGTTCTAGAAATGTTGTGTATAAAACGCACGCACTTTTCCATGTGACTCACCTAAGATGGAGATTTTCTGCAGAAGTATAAAAGAAAAATAGACAGTGCATATATTAGAATAAGATTTATTCTTTGCGCTGATCTTTTCAGATTGTTCCTGTGTGTGTGTGCGTGTGTGTGTGTGTGTGTGTGTGTGTGTGTGTGTGTGTGTGTGTGTGTGTTTTAAACATCATGTTTATTCTGCTTTGCTTCATTCTCTTCATTCCCTGGAGGCTAAAATGACACATATGGATAAATAAAGCATGAAAAAAATTTTTGACTTAGAGTATACTATGTATTAGTGTGTTATTTAATTCTCGATAAAGAAAAGGTGTGTATGTGTGGTAATGGATGGCTCTGAGCTGAGAAAGGTGTGTGCTGAGATGAATTTTAGTTTAAAACCATAAACAGTACACTATATAATAATATAATAATAAATTAGGTCGAATTTAGGGGTGGTTGAATATAATTTAGCATATTTTTTTATATGATTTTCTTCCATACTTATTGATTTTCTGAGATATATATATTACATTTCGATATTTCGACTTTACACTAATAGATATTTTGGTGATTTTGGACATTTTCTGCTCTCTAATCATTTGGATTTTTCCAAGAAAGACAGTCAGTGGGGTTTTTTGTTTGTTTGTTTGTTGGTTGGTTGGTTGGTTGGTTGTTGTTGTTGTTGTTGTTTTTGCGGTTAAATCTATTTTATGCAAATGATCGTTACTACGCGCAACACACATTGAGGTTCTCTCTATAGGTGTACGGTTTTGTTCCAATGTTTAAAATATTTCATTAAGGAAATGTTCAAAAACTGAACTTTGCAAGTGTCAAATCAGTTTAGAAATGTCACTATGTACTGCTATCCTAAATCTCTATCTAATATTGATTACAATAGCCTATCTAAAGGTTTTCCAGGAGAAGCTTGCTTTAAAAATGTAAATAAAATGAAAATAAAGTTCTGTGTGTAAATAATAATAATAATAATAATAATAATAATAATAATAATAATAATAATAATAATGTTTAAGGTACTCACTGCAGTTCGGGAAGAATCCTTGCACTGTTATCCCTCTTTTTGTTTCTCTTTCTTTTTCCACTCGTCGGATTTTCTTTCTTATTTTTTTTTTTTTCCTTTTTTTTGTCCCACAAGCAAACGATGCGGCGTTGCAGAATCTCGGATTTCAAAACTCGACAACGGGGGAAAAAAAAAAAAAAATCAACGGCGTTTCAATGACTTTTTTTCTTTTTCATTTTAAGCCTGAAAAAGCCACGAAGTCCCGTGTACAGCTCTCAAGAGACTGAGTGACTCTGTGTGTGTGTGTGTGTGTGTGTGTGTGTGTGTGTTTGCAAGTGTGTGTGTGTGAGGAGAAGAGTGTGTCAGAGTCCACCGATGACTGCTGGAGGCAGTGGCTAGCTGGAGTCTGAGTGTGTGAGTGTGTGTGTGTGTGTGTGTTAGAGAGAGAGAGAGAGAGAGAGAGAGGGAGTGAGTGAGTGAGAGAGCGAGAGAGAGGGAGTGGTGAAGGGAGGGAGGGTTTTAAAAAAGCAGAAAGTTGCCCTCACACACACACACACACACACAGGAAGGCTTTAGGACGGAGGTGGAGGTGGAGGAGGCACTGGGGATTTTTCTTCACACCAGCCCTCCATATGTCATTCACTTGCCCCTTTAAGCCGTATTTCTCTCCTTCAGATTTTATCACTCCTCCTAAAACAATTCCTCATCCCTCGCTCCCCTCAGGCTGATACTTCTCCCTAAGATTAAGATTTATTTTCCTTTTTTCCCCCCTGATCACCTTTTCCATCTCTAATCATTGTTGTTTTGTCATTAGGGCTGTGATGATGTATTGATGTTATGATACTTTGTGATAAATGACATTTGCGATAGTGGAAACTGTTAGCGTTATGCTACGTCTACTGGTATCGGTGTTGAGAGAAAGTTGTGTAAATTTTTTTAACAAACAATATACCGGATGTTCTAACGTCCCTCACGAAAAAAAGAACAAAAAAAACTCTCGTGTGTTATTTAGGAAATTGGATGCCGTCGTCTCGCTGAACAGGAAGCGGGAAACGGAGACCGTGATGCACTGTAGACATGATCGAATCGTTATAGACGGAGTGTAAATAAGCTCAGTGGTGGGGCGATGTGCAATACTGTTCTGCTCATGTTTAGGAGAAGAAATACCTTATGAAGAAAACATTAGACAGACTACAATAGACTACTTTATTATTATTATTATTATTATTATTATTATTATTATTATTATTAGCCGGTTTGTTTTTTTAATGATCAACATAAAAATGCTTATTATTTTCTTCATTTTAGTCTTTTCTTTCCTTACATCTTCTCTTTTTTTCTATTAATGTCCAAATGTCTCAAAATCAGGGGGCATGATGGCTTAGTGGTTAGTTAGTGGCTCGCACCTCCGAGGTTGGGGGCTCTGTTCCCGCCTCCACCCTGTGTGTGCGGAGTTTCTCCATGTGTTTGGGGGGGTTTCCTCCGGGTACTCCGGTTTCCTTTTGCATTCCAAATAAATGTACTGTAGGCTGATTGGCATTTCCAAATTATACATAGTATGTGAATGGGTGTGTGAATGTGTGTGTGATTGCGCCCTGCGATGGGTTGGCACCCCATCCAGGGTGTCCCCGCCTTGTGCCCCGAGTCCCCTGTGATAGGCACCAGACTCCCCGTGACCCTGTAGGATAAGCGGTATGGAAAATGGATGGATGAATGGATGGAAGTCTCAAAATCCTCAAACGTAGTACTAAACTACAACCGACTTGATACTTAACCCAACAATGATACTATATATTAAATATAATAACGTTAGAACCAAACACACACACACACACACACACACACACACACACACACATACATACACACACACACACACACACACACACACACACACACGCAAACACATAAACATACACACACACACGAAGTAGTTTCCTTGTGGGGACCAGCCAAAATGGGCGGATATTTCTGACTTTGTAGGGATGTATTTTGGTCCCAACCTAGATATAAACACTCACACACACACACACACACACACGCACACGCACACACATGCACACGCACACAAAGCAGTTTCCTTGTGGTTACCAGACAAATGTGGGGACCAGACAAAATTGGCCGATATTTCTGTCTTTGTAGGGACGTATTTTGGTCACAACCAAGATATAAACACACACACACACACATTTGTCTAACTATTCTTCTGAGAAACTTTCATTAACATAATTATTAATAAGGTTAATTACTGTTACTACACCAAAACTGAACCGAAACCTTAATCTCAGGAAGCAAAAGGATTGGCACACTAATGTTAGTGTAATGTAAGATACTTCTGGAGTGTTCCATGTTGGAGTGTTCATATGCTCAGATACATGTTAAAGTGAGTTTAGCGCACTGGGTGGTCACACTGAGACAGCAGGTTGAGTAGAAAGAGTGTGTTTTTATTGTAAACACGCTGGTCTGTGTGCCTGCAGGTGAATGCAATGGTTCTCATTTCAGCCCAGAAAATTAAATCTAACGCATTTTCTTGATAACTCAATCGGCTAATAAGTTCTGCAGAACTCTCGAGTAACTATTCGCCATGGCTGTGGGCTAAAAAGTGGCCAATCGAGTTACGGTGCACACACATACTCTCTCTCTCTCTCTCTCTCTCTCTCTCTCTCTCTCTCTCAATGAGCAGCTGTATGAAATTAACTTTCACTGTCATTTTGCAAGCGAGTTACTTTCAAATTGCAGAGTGTAATTACCGGCAAGTTCCTTATCTCCCATCCAAACACACTCACAGTTTTCATCCCTGTCTAGTGAGCTAGTGAGCGATCAGACAGCGTAAATGTAGTCCGAAGAATTACAGGTATATAACCACAAATCACTACACAACCCTATATAACAGTATAATTAAACATAACGTGTGCTGAACAACAATGTAATATAAAAATCATAAAGAATTGTTATAAAGTTGTACAATAGACATGTAACAAATGACATATAATAATAGACCATTCAATAAAATGGTTGGCATATAAATGTGTATAAATATAAATAACCATACAGACTAATACCATAACCATATATGGTCATCGATATGATAAATGGCAAATGACTATATAACAGCAAAATGGTGTCATTTAATATACTATAATATGCACACCTATAAGAGTGTTAAGGTATAATTGTACTGTATATATGTGTATACAGTATATAACAATAAATAACAGAAAATATAATACAATGTTATTATTTCAAAGTGATTTATTGATATACGATTTTTAAAGTATGTTTTCCAGAGCTAACGTTGTTTGTCTGAACTGAGCTGAATAATAGTCGATAAGATATCAAATGTATACCACGCTGATTTGCCAACGATTCCATTTTTGCAATTCATTAATAAACAACACACTTTCCTTAACCATTTATAGTCACATATAAAGTTCTCTCTGGAAATGAATGCGAGTTTCTTTTTGAAACACAGCTTGTCATGTGACTGAGAAATCAGACAGCACAAACCTGAAGATTGCTCATGTCGGGAAACTTACTGACTGTTTACAAAGCTCTGATGCTGGAGACTCCTTCCCAGAATGTTCCATAAATGTCTCAAACGTACGATTGTATATACAGAATTTTTCTTTATTAAACGACAAATCAGCTTAAGCTCATCTTCCATACAAGTCCTTGAAAATTAATGGTAGATCTTTATAAACGATAGTACAACGAGCGTGTTAATATAAACCTGTCATTTATGTTACAGATGGAACTACTCTCAGAGCTTCTGATTTGAGAATTCAAACCCACTGTGGTTTAAAATATAATTATAAAGGCAAGAAAGAAAGAACGAAAGAAAGAAAACTCTTTTTTAAATCACCCATCACTCCTAATCCATCACTGTGGGAATAGGTTAGAGTATCAATATCTATAAACACTTTAAAAGTGAACATACAGAAAGTATTAATATTATAGATGCGTAATGTGGCCATTATTCTGGCCTTAACAAAGCATCGTTGATGCTCTCAGCCTGACATCAGTGCTAAAACACGACTTTGCCAAGAACTATATCAAGTGAGAAACCTGAGAAGTGTGCTAAGATTAAAAGTGAATCCGTTCTTTATTAAGGATCATCTCTTACCGGGAGGCTGCAGACTGCAATTTAGATTGAATGCGTGGAGTTTATTAAGAAAATTATGTCACAAATGCGTAATTATGCAATGATTCATGCTTTGCCTACAGCTGAGCTGCCAAAGCTGCTGCCTACTCGCAGCCCGTTAAAGTGATTCGGCTTTAAATAGCGTCTGATTGAGGTGAAAAAAACATCCTCCGTCCACTGGGTAATTTCATTACTTATATTTTTTTATAGAGTTCTTTTTCGCTCAAGGTGTTAAAATAATACTTCCCATTTTGCACTATATCTGCAAATTGAACTTCACTACCAAGGGACACGTAATGGGCTACTACATATAACAGTGTTGTAAGTCAATCATTACAGCAAGACCACACCTGTGTTTAACCTTTTAATGTTATCTGCGTTGGGTTATCTGAGTCCATGTTGTGGCTACTCGTTGCATAATAAAGTGTAAGAGTGTGTTTTTATCTATTCAGACACTTTTGACACTTAAAATTTGGTGTTGGAATTTAGCTTTAAATTATTATTATTTTGTCGTCTGGGAAACTTGAAAATATCTTAAGTAGCTTCCGAGCATCAGTGAACGTTTGCACCTTTTGTAATAGTCGTGTACGAGTCCCTCAGTTGTCCTCAGTGTGACAAGATGGATCTCGGCATCATATAGACACTGCTGGAAAGAGGTCAAACATAAAGAAAATGCTAGAAAAGTAAATAATGTGCAGGACCTGGAGGATTTTTCTGAAGAACAGTGAGCAGGTTAACTGCTCAGGACAAACGAGGGACTCGTGAAGAACTCTCACAACACATAAACACAGTAACGACACACAGGATTAAGAATCAAGCGTGTGTCAAATTTTTGAACTGGTTCATTTGTGTAAATTCAGTTATTATTGTGTCTTGTGGACTATATGTAAACATCTGTCATGTGAAATAACTTATTCAGGGCAGGACTAAATTTAAAAAAAACACAATGCGATTTTTATGATCCCTCTTTAAAAAAATATTTACATTTTGCAGATTTTGCAAGGCGTGTATAAATTTATGACCTCAACTGTACTGTAGCTTCCATGCATTCAAGCTAACATCGCTAGATAGGGTGTATTACTAAGTGAGTATGTTTTTTTAATGCTCAAGGTGGAGAGATAAAGGGTTTAACTGAAAGGAAAATGTCATTTAGTCAGAAAAAAATTTGGAACTTCAATAAACATAGACTTGGAAAAATGATGCGTAAGCTAGGCTAACGTTCTTGCTAGCCTTGCTAATGAAATCAACATTCAGGAGCTCTGCTAATACACAAGTCAGACTAGTCGGATCAGACTACCAAGATCTTTGGAACGTTCAAACCAAAACGAATGGTTATATAAACATGGAAGTCATTTTAAGATTTGGTTTAAAGCAAAGATAGATTTCATTGTATAAGCTAGCATTTTCACTCACTGTGGTATGTTTATGTCTGCAAACTCAGGCAAGGTGTTAGCCAAGATCCTATTTGAGCTTAGATGAGGGTCAAACTGGGAATTATATGTCTGTTGCATATTTCTGACTCAGAAAATGATTTTTTTTGTTGTTGTTGTTGCTTCAAATTCCTAAATAGAATGCAGCAAAATGAATTTAAGAATGAATTCAGCTTATCATTAAAGCCCTAACTAGCTAGTGGGCTAAATCTAGTTTGCTATCTAGGCAACTTCTCAAAGAGTTGTCAGAAGTCTGCATAATCAGAGAAATATTAATAATATCCAGAGTTACAGGATTATATAAAAAAAAACAATACATTTACATTTATGGCATTTGGCATATGCCCTTATCCAGAGCGACTTACATATATCTCATTTATCCAACTGAGCAGTTGGGGGGTAAGGGCCTTGCTCACGGGTCCAGCCAACAGGGGCAGCTTGGTAGTGCTGGGATTTGAACTCGTAACCTTCCGGTCAGTGTATGAACCACTGAGCAACCATTGCAACATAATAATGTTACTGTTCCTGTTGACACAGCTGAAACAGCTTCAGATATAATTTTGCAAAAGAATAGAAGACGTCCTAATACGCCTTCGCATCTTTCCATTCAGAATAATTCACCTATATGTTTGATGTCGATGATGATGCACTTCTGTAAGTCGCTCTGGATAAGGGCGTCTGCCAAATGCCATAAATGTGAATGATGATGATGATGACAAGTTGTAACCACAAAAAAAGATTGAACAGTGCACAAAGATCATTGAAAGCCCTCTAAAGTAAATTAGTAGCAAGTAACGTGCTTTCATGTGGCGAATGAAAGTTGAAGCAGAGCCACAGTTTTCTTTAAACAAACATTAGGTCAGTCTGTAGGCGGGCGTGATGGGAAAATATGCAAACCTCCTTTCTTATGCACAAACACAACAAGGTGTTTCATCTTTGCAAGCATTTAGACGCAAGAGTTAGTTAGTTAGTCCCACAACACACAGCATACGTATGCTTTAGTGTATGATTTGTATTAATACCACCAGTGCTGTTGAATTCTTGAGTCTGATTAGTCAGAAGGTGTTGATTCATTTACTATAACAGCAGTGCTGGCTGTGAGGCAAATCACAGGTTTGAAATAGGAAATATGAGAAGATATTCAGCAAGGGGAAATACATCAATCAGCCATAACACTAAAAATACTGCTTGGTGACATGAATAACATTCATTATCTTGTTATAGTGGGACCTGTCATAAGGGTGGGATATATTAGGCAGCAAGTGAACTGTCAGTTCTTGAAGTTGAGTGTTGGAAACAGGAAAAATGGGCAACCGTACGGATCTGAGTGATTTTGACAAGGGCCAAATTGTGATGGCTAGACGACTGGGTCAGAGCATCTCCAAAACAGCAGGTCTTGTGGGGTGTTCCTGGTATGCAGTGGTTAGTACCTACCAAAAGTGGTCCAAGGAAGGACAACCAGTGAACCAACGGCAGGGTGATGGACACCCAAGGTTCATTGCAGTGTGTGGGGAGTGAAGGCTAGACCGTGTATGACTGGCTATGATAGAAAGGTGTCAGAACACCCATGCTGTCCCCCGTCCACAGCCCTTCATGGCAACGGTATTCCCTAATGGCAGTGGTCTCTTTGAGCAGCATATTGTGGTCTGCTACACTGCAAAAAATGTTTAGGAATGGTTTGAGGAACATGACAAAGAGTTCAATGTCTTGACTCGGTCGCCAAATTCCCCAGATCTCAATCTGGTCGAGCATCTGTGGGATGCAGTGGGAAAACAAGTCCAATCCATGAAGGCCCCATCTCACAACTTACAGGACTTAAAGGATCTGCTGCTAACATCTTGGTGCCAGGTACCATAGCACACCTTCAGAGGTCTTGTGGAGTCCATGCCTCGATGGGTCAGAGTTATTTTGGTGGCAGAAGCAGGATCTACACAATATTAGGCAGGTAAATGGTTTAAGACATGCGTGTCTGTGCTTCTTTTTTTAAGGGAATAGTTCTGCAAGGGGTTCACTGCTTATTGTTCTAAGTGTATCTGTTGTTCCTGCGGCTTTCAGGTCATCCTGCAACAATTTTTGAGTGACTGCTGTCTTCTTTCTTATCGTCCTTATCATTAACCTAAGAGCTCTTTTTGAAATCTTGCATGGTTCACCTGCCTGAGGATGATTAGTTGTGGTTCCATGAACGTCCCACCTGCATATCATCTAATTAATTGTACTGAAAAGGATCTTTAAGGTCTTTGCTATTGCTCTGTAGCTGTGTCCATAGCAGAGTTTCCATTCAAACCTATTACAAATTGTGCCTGAGTTTGAGTGCTTTCTCAAGTCATGAATCTCGTCTTTATGAGAGTGAAACACCTGGAGAAATTCAGCCAGGCCTCGTCGTCGTCCAGATGACACTTTATTGCTCCTTAGAGCTGGAAAAAGTGAAACAAGCACACTACCGAGACTCATTACTCTAAATGATATCAGGAAGTAGAGCATAAGTAGAAGAGGTAGATGGATGCAAGGACGGAATGCAGTCAATACAAAGAGGAAGGATAAAATGCCCAAGACAACAGAAATAATGGAACTGTGAATGTGGAAATATTTACAAAGGCCGAAAAAAGCACTAAAAGAACCTAGCCCTCAAGTTAACCCCACCCTTCAACTTAACCCCAACCCTCAACTTAACCACACCCTTCAACTTAACCCCACCCCTTAACTTAACCCCACCCCTCAATGTAACCCCACTCTTCAACTTAACCTCACCCATCATGTTAACCACACCCCTCAACTTAATCCCAACCCTCAACTTAACCACACCCTTCAACTTAACCCCACCCCTCAGTGTAACCCCACCCTTCAACTTAACCCCATTCCTCAACTTAACCACACCCTTCAACTTAACCCCACCCCTCAACTTAACCCCACCCCTCAATGTAACCCCACTCTTCAACTTAACCTCACCCATCATGTTAACCACACCCCTCAACTTAATCCCAACCCTCAACTTAACCACACCCTTCAACTTAACCCCACCCCTCAGTGTAACCCCGCTCTTCAACTTAACCACACCCATCACGTTAACCCCACCCCTTAACTTAACACCCCCCTCGACTTATCCCCACCCCTCAACTTAACCACACCCCTCAACTTAACCTCAGCCCTCAGTTTATCCCTGCCTTTCTATGAAGAAAGTCAGAACTTTGTTAATTTGTTAATTTGTAATACTAAATTTGTTAGTGGTAGTTGAGCATGTGAAAATGTGTTAGTGTGTGTTAGAATGTCTAACAGTACACAGTGTGTGTTAGCAATGTACTACAAAGGATATTATCTTATTAAACTTTTTAGACCCAAGATATGCCTTAAAACATACATGGTGTGTGTAGCACAGCCGTCAAAGTGGATAATTTGTTGACTCTTTTTGACCCTGGCTGCTTTTTAAGGCTCCTCTGCTGGAAGCTGGAATTCCTGAATGAGAAAGAGTGCCTTTAGAGTGCACTAAATTCGAATCAGCTGCACCCTAAAATACCAATATGTTTGGTAATAAATTTCCTGGCCCGTTTTGCTAATGACTCGAGAGAACATTTGCTGTTCACGGGCCGAAATTGTGGCATTCGCAGCTGCCTCGACCACTCGGAGCGTTTCGGCTCCGTCTCATTCACAGGACACTCAGACACTCCGGCGTTTGGATTAGTTTAAGCCTGAATTCCCATCGGAGGGGGGGAGGGCAGGGGTTAGGAGCCATGTAACAAAAACACATTAGGCAAATGTCTGATTAACCCTTCATGTCCTGAAGCATCTTAAATGTTTAGTGGAAGCAAGGTGTGTAAGCAAATAGTGTGTAATAATCAAAAAGTGTTTTTTTTTTTATTATTCAAAGGTTTGAACAACTTATCTTGACCCATTTAACACATTAAGAATGTCAATTCCCATGTAACACTTTTAAGAGATCATTGGAAGACAGCTTTGCAGAACTCACACAAACATTCGTCAAGAACTGAGAGGAATTGAGACTAAAAAAGGGGAAAGTCATCCTTCTTTGGTCCACACTGGATAGTGGGATTAAAGTAGGAAGAGGTGAAGTATAGAGTCCAGAGAACAGAGGAACTCGGCTCATGCTCAAGCTCCCTGAGATGCTACAAGAAAATCTGATGGACTTTCAGGAAATACTATTTGACATGTACAGCTCAGAACCTGGATTCATTAGATTCAACCTAATATTAACTAACAAATCAAACACTTAGGGGTGTACTCTTATATGAAATTAATCAACGATACAGCCAGACACTTACTCTCTTACCACTTAATTACATTCTAACAACAACAACAACAAAAACATTCTAAAATGTTTTACTCCTCTAATACTACAGCATTCTTCCGATTACAGTTTTTGTATTTATTAAAGAACGACACATCATAGTTTTTTTATCCATTTCTAGTTACATTTAGTGCTAAAGTTAGCCAGACAAGTTATTTCCTGTTTACACGTACATTATAACAGCTACCGTATAAGCTATCATTCCATCAGCAGCCATATGTTCTTATTCTTAAAGTTAATAAGACAAAATGTTACCAAGAAACCACAAAACAGAAACATCTCTGTCCTGAAGACTTTCCCATAGGAGAAAACTGTTACAAAGCTCTAACACTGGAGACTCCTTCCATAAGTGTGAAATAAACATCTCCTTACAGAAAGCGTCACCATATCAATGATTCTACATTTTTCTTGGTTAAGTGACATTTTTAATCTGTTTATTATAAAACCTAAGTTATGTGGAGTGTCCGCCTTGCCGCTGTTATAGAAAATGAAAACGACACTCTCTGACCAATCAGAGTTGAGAATTCAGCACAGCAATTAGATGATATTTCCATAAAATATGTTTGGGAAAAACTCTTAACAGTGTGAAATTGTGACATTTTCTAATACATACAATTGTTGACTACTACTACAAGGAAAGTTCTATAAAAGTTATTATGAGCTCATTTTTATATTACACTTCTTGCTGACTGATAAACTTGTTATTATTCCTGGACCGCAGCGGGTATTATTACCGTAAATAACACAGCATTCCTGCACTTCATATTTAGAGCTGATTATGTTTCCGATTTCTTATTTGGACTCAACTGTTATTAATTCCACAAACACATAAAGGGTCCTCTTTACCAGGAACTATTGTTGTATTAAACAGAGGATTGCTTTCGGTTCCAAGAACATAACACAGAAGAGGTGGTGAGAAGTGATTTCACACTCCCAAACTGTAGAACTTCTTTGCACAAGCAATTAAAAAAAAAAAAGCAGCTTAATACCCTTTTTACACTTTAGCTTTCTTTCGTTTTTTTTTTAATTTATTGTCATTTTACAAGATATTTTAATATGTATTTATTTACTTACTTCTTTATTTATTTATTTGTTTTTTGTTTTTTTTTAAATCTACATTTCAGTGCTGTGCCCAATTTGTTATTACTATTTTATCGTAATTACTTTAATTGATTTAATTTATTATTATAATTTTTTAAAATAAATTTTCATTAGAATTTCTATTACATTTATGCTGTTCTTCCCTAATGCTGTGTTATTATTATTATTATTATTACTATTATTATTATTGTTGTTGTTGTTGATGTTGTTATTATTATTATTATTATTATTATTATTATTATTATTATTATTATTATTATTATTATATCCATTTTCCATACTGCTTATTCTACACAGAGTCACGGGGGAGTCTGGAGCCTGTCCCAGGGAACTCGGGGCACAAGGTGGAGGATATCCTGGACGGGGTGCCAACCCATCGTAGGGTACAATCACATACACACTCACACACTACGGACAATTTGGAAATGCCAATAAGCCTTCAACACATGTCTTTGGACTGGGGGAGGAAACCGGAGTACCTGATGTACCAGAGTACCTCTATGTGTGTGTGTGTGTGTGTGTGTGTGTGTCTTGATATTTGGATAATCCAGACTGTGTACTCTCCAAACTATGCAGACTGTCAGGATAACACGAGGGACAAGTTAATTGTCTATAGATGATCTATTAAACATCAAGAGCTATAAACTGGGCTATCCAAATAATGTGAAAATAATTTGGGACACAAATAATAAGGAACACAGGCTGTTGACAGTCTCTTTATCATTTATCCTCTTCTTGTAGAATGTTGAAAGTGGACTATCCAAATAATATGTTACCAAAATCTTCTAGATAATAACTTATGGATGAAATTGGGCCAAGCAATTTAAAAAAATCATTTATGGAGTGATTGACATGATAAGCTCTAGCCGGAGAGGGTTTAAATGTACATTCGGTCCTGGGGTAATTTCCTATTTTACAGGTACTCCTCTATGACTTTATTCCACCCTGATCAGCCATGTCGATGTTCTTCTCAGGCCTCCTTTGAGATAATTACAGGCCTACTGTTACCTACTGTTTTTCGCTAAAATCAGCAATCGTCTGATCGTTTTCATCCCACCTGGATACACGTGTCCGTGTTCTTCCATAAAAATGTCACCTCGTGTTGGAAAAAAAGATGTCTGATTGCTGCTACTTGCTGTATTCAGTCTTGTAGTGTGTATCAACAGATAAAAAAAAATATATACACTGTGATTAGTGTTTTATTGTATTTTCCAAATTGTTGCTGGAACTTAAGTTTTCCTCAAACTGAAATAAGAGCCAGTGCCTTTTCTCCACACTCTTAAGCGCCTCTTCAATGGCTTGGACGCCATATTGTGAATGGAGCATGATCCATAAGGAACTCACTCCAGTGAGTGAGTTGAACACTCCTGTGGTCATTTTATTGCTGACCAGATGTGAGATTTCCAAAGAGGGCTAAAGACTATCATCATTCAGTCATATTCTTGTCCTGGATGCAGGAATACACTTTGCATGGGACACCCCTGCGTCACAGAGCACCATGCACACACACACACACATACACACACACACAAACACTCAATTACACCTTGGGGCAATTTAGAGCAGCCGAACCACCTACTGGCATTGGGAGGTGGGAGGAAACCGGAGAACCCTGAGGAAACCCACACAGACATGGGGAGAACATGCACAGAAACTCCACACTGTCAATGACCTGAGCTCAGGATCAGGTTCAGGATACTGGAGCTGTACGACAGCAACACTACCCACTGTACACCATGAATAGATGAAAAAGTATACAATAAAATATCATGATATCTGCGATGGCACTTATTTGCTTTATTTATTCTAACAGGCTCCTAGAGAAGACAGTATGTAGGTGATGAGACAGTATGTAGGTGATGCAAACCATATTAACCAAATTTTAAAAGACTTTTCTGTGACAATCCCATGATTGTGGGAGGCTGGTGTGGATTTAAACACTGGTAAAATGGAAGCGTATCATTTCCATTAGATATGATTAACCTAAAAATGTTTCGCAATCATGCAAAGGTTGTTTTTGTTTTTCAAAACAGCTACACCCATCGACAATATCGCAAAAAGCAGATTTTCTTGATAACCCTTTTTTATTCACATTGTCACTTATAAAAGAAATGATATTAAACATAATTTGGTGTGTTCAGCCAATGAATTGTTTCATTATTATGGCCAAAATAATTATTACTTCAGAGGTAGTACTGTTCAACTGGCACCCTGTCCAGGGTGTACCCCGCCTTGTGCCCGATGCTCCGTGGGATAGGCTCCAGGTTTCCCGGCGACCCTGAAAAGGAGTAAGCGGTATAGATGGATGGATGGATGGATGGATGGTCAACTGTTGAACTATTTTGGGATCAAATAGGGTTTTGGTCAGAACAGATGGAGTTAAAGAACTAACAGAAAGGTCACAGGTCATCTACAGTCAGGTCCATAAGTATTTGGACAGCGACAGAGTTTTCGTAATTTTATACAAAATATAAAATGACAGCAATTCCACAATGGTTAATGCGACATTTTTGTTAAACCCCTTCACGTCTTGATTGCTTCAAATCTCAAATCCATTCAGGCGATATATAGAGGCAAAAATTGTATCGCTGTCCAAATACTTATGAACCGGACTGTATTCATTCTTAAATTCTGTTTCAGTCAGAAAAAACACATTTGACATACGTATTCATTCGAAATCTGGGGGAAAAAGGTCTTCTTTTTTCTTTTCTCACTGTCATATTCCTTCTAAATCTAAAGGAACGGAATGGCTAAACAGAGCACGCTGGAGCAGGGTTAAATCAGGCCAGAGCCGTTTATTGCTGGTTATTTCCTCTCATCACTAAATTAGCGTGGCTGTTGCTACAGGCTTCCTTCCTCTTCTGCTCACTCCAGAATGAAGGGGACAAGACGAGGCAGGAGGCTAGCTATTTGGAAAGCAGCCCAAACTACTTAAGGATAGTGACGTTTTGCAGAAACAGGTGGTGCGAGTGACATAATATTGGCTCGAGTGAGAAACACTGACATATTACTGCGTACCAGGCTGCCAGGAAAAGTAATTACGCTGTCAATATGAACAAGTACTCGATATATACGACTGGAATGTTCACTAATAAATGGCTTTAGAATCACCTTTTATTGGATTAGACTTTCTTTTTTAGAGTCCAAACTTGTCCCATTTGGTCAAAGGCATAGGATGAGGAAGCTATTTATGTTCATACACTCTTAAGTTCTGGCCCGGAATGCTTTTGGAGCGGAATGCCATTCAGAATCCAGAAAATATATTTAGTTCTCACCAACAGTCGGCGAAAGGCACCAGCGTGTCTGGCTAAGCAGAGCAACAGCTACTTTTGTCACGGTGTGAACTTTCTATTGCGCTAATCTGCTGCTCAGCTCCTTCAGCCCAATTAAAGACTTGTATCTGAATGATCCTGAATCGTATGAATCGTTTTTGGAGGTGAAGCTTTACAGGAAATGAGGAATAGATTACTTAAACAGCTGGTGCACATGGTTTTCTGATATAGTTCGTATTTTGGCATTCATTTTAATCCCATGAAGATGGTCTACATTTCGTACAGTATGTAGATAGTAGAAATGCTCACACGGCCAGAATGATTCGATTCGCACTTGATCCTCACACACAAAGAAAATCAGGGAGCAAATCATGTGTCGGTAATGTCGTATGTCAGCTGACATATCCATGTTATACAACTGTCCTACCTGATGTCTAATGCTGTAACGACTTTTTTGAATAAAGCAAACATTAAACCCTGTAACTACTGTAACTTGATACGATAATCACACAGTAATAACTTTATATAAAGTAAAGCAGCCACCTTTAAACCACCGTAACACGATGACAGACAAATGACTCAATAATGACTTTGCTTCTATAGCTAAAGTAAAGCAAGGCTCTTTTTTTTTTAACTATTGCACCACTCTATTACTGACCCATGACACAATAATGACCTTTATTTCTATAGCTAAAGTAAAGCAGTCCATTTGAACTCTTTTAACCACCCCATTAGAGACACATGAAACAATAAGGGCATATCTAAAGTAAACTTTAGTACACTCTAATGACAAACACAGGAAACTATAACACCATTTGTTCTACAGATAAAAATAAACAAGGTTGTTTTTTTTTTGTTTTTTTTTCCCAACTATCTTAACACTATTACAGACGTGACACGATAATGATTGTTTTTCACTCGTTAATGTAAAGCAGGATATTTTACAGTACCCATTTTAATGACAAGCACAGGGCACTATAATGACATGTTATTTCTATAGTTAAACTAAAGCAATGCTCTGTTAAGCATTTTAACACTCTATGACAGACATAGCCCACAATAATGACACTCTAGCTAACACCATGGCAGACACGACACAATAATGACATTTTTACTATATTAACACATTACACAGTAATGACATGTTTCTCTTTTAAAGCAGCCTATTTTAACGATATTAACACGCTAATGACAAATACAGGACATTATAATGACATTTGTATCTTTAACGGAAGAAAAGCAGCCCCTTTAAACTATATTAACACTCTATAATAGACACATGACACAATCATGACATTTATTCACTCTTTTCTAGATAGTGGGACTGGGCGATAGAACATTGTACTTAGAAATCCACACCACCTAGATTTCGAGTTCTGATGCTCTTATTTTTTCAGTTTTGGATGTAAGGGATTGGAGGATTGGATGGATTGAGGATGGACTTTGGGGTGAGTAATGCCAAAAGCACACACACACACACACACACACACACACAAAATATAAAATAGAATAGACAATAGAATATAAAGTATCACTAATTGAGATTTCCAGATTGTTCAGGACACACATGGCACTCCTGCAGTCTTCTAGCTACGGTAGTAACAGTCACTATTGATCTAGTAGCTACAAAGTGCAAAAGTACTCAAAAGTACTTAAAAGTAATAAAGGTATTAGCTGAGTGCTGACTATGAATGTCTTAACCGCACAAAAGTAAGAATGGTCTAAAACATACAAAAACAGAATTTTAAGTGCAACCTGTATCCTCAGGCATTCATTGAGAATATTTAAACCCAGACACTCAGCTTTTTTAAACAGCTCTTTCTGCATATTGTTATGATTGCTCTCTTACACATCCACACATTAAACTAATTAATAAACGATAACTCTGGGTAAATTGTGTTCCTGTACGGCTGAATGGAGCTCGGCTTGATAAAGGAGCAGCTTTGTTCGCCCATCATGTCTTTAAGCAGCTGAAACAGGTCTGAATAAGAACAATAAACGCGTTGGCTGAATGGGAGAACCACACGCAAGCATTTACTCACAGCTACTAAGCAACTGATGTCTCACTGTTTGTCCTGAGCAATGGTTAAGCTGCTTAGCAAACCCTGTTTGTCCAGCTTGATCAGTGTATAATTGTTGTGTGTGCGTATGTTGTCTTTTCATTTCATTTGCAAGACCAGTTTGGAGGCTGCCTTACTCGTATAAAAATGTATGTTGGCTTGTGTTAACTGAATTTTTTTGGACAATTGTACACCTTAGACTGCTAAAATAACTGGGAATAAATGAAAACAGTGAGTCTCTGAAACACGCCTTATGGAAAGCAAGCCGCAGCCAGGAATGAGTCCTGAGATTAAAAATATAGACGTATAAATAAAAGTATTCACTAGAGTTAAGATTCCACTCCACTAAGCTAAAGCACTTTCCTTTTGATTTATTTTATTTTTAATCATCTTGGAAGCTCGTCCTTATTAGAGCTCCATTGAGATAATAAAGCACTTACCCTGCAGGCAGGCATCTTTTTTCCTCTGACAGTAATTTACATATGATTTATTTAGAGAACAAGAGGCTCAGCTAATTTTATTTGGAGATTTTCCTTTGTTTTAGGAGTCATTAGCAGCTTAGCCTAATCTGATTTGGACAATTTCATCAAGGCCATTTTGGAAAACCTCTCAGAGCTCATCAGAAAGATGCATTTATTGCTAAGTGTGCTCTATTGCATTAACGCACAATAAAGCGACCAGGGACTCCTACAGACGTTTGAGCGGAATCCAGTTAACACTCTGCCAATTCGTTTTTTATTGGGACGCAATCAATTTTTATTCATTTTAAAACCGAAAGGCTTTCTTTCATTGTGTGCCATCTCAGGCTTATTATCAGGATAAACAAATTACTCACATTGTTTGCGCAAAATGCTAATGTTTATGGTGGTGACTTCCTATTTTAAAATGGGCGGTCGCGTCTGCATATGCATTATACGCTTAATGGGATTCACAGGCCCTTCATATTCAGCTCAAGGAAGTTGGCAAGTTCCTGTTCGAAGACTGCACATGTATAGGTATCACGTTATAGCCTGTTTTCTTTTTAATGTAAAATGTAATTCGTCTTGCAGGCTTGCAAGTTTTCTATTTAAGATCAATATACAATATTATGAACATAGTAATGTAATGTGATTCATTTGTTCAAATATTTCACCGACGTTCTTTAACCTAGCAGTCTTACCTTCCATTATAGAGCATTTACTAACACAGTATGAAATACTGTGCTGTATTACTAGCTAAAGCAATGCAATCATGTTTTGAACAACTTTATATTCTAGATATATATATATATATATATATATCCATCCATCCATCTTCTACCGCTTACTCCTTTTCAGGGTCACGGGGAACCTGGAGCCTATCCCAGGGAGCATCGGGCACAAGGCGGGGTACACCCTGGACAGGGTGCCAATCCATCGCAGGGCACAATCACATACACACTCACACACCCATTCATACACTACGGACACTTTAGACACGCCAATCAGCCTACCATGCATGTCTTTGGACTGGGGGAGGAAACCGGAGTACCCGGAGGAAACCCCCACAGCACGGGGAGAACATGCAAACACCGCACACACAGGGCCCCGGCGGGACTTGAACCCCGGACCCTGAACGTGCTAACCACTAAGCCACCGTGCGCCCGATACATATATAGGTAATGTTTCATTTTAAGGCTGCATTAACTGATCTTATACCACAGTGCTGCTAAATTCTCGAATCTAATTGGTCAAAAGGTCCTGGATTAATCAATTTTATATAACAGCAGTACTATCATATAACTGAAATACTATCAGTATTTCAGGTGATCTTTGCTTTCTGTTTTCTCAGGAACATGATCATTAACTTAATAAACGAGAGAAAAAGCAAGAGGCTGATCAGTGAGAGTGGCTGCTATAACTTAAGCAATAATAAGAACTAACTTGCAGTTACATTAAATGTAACTATAAATGGATAAAAAGTGTGATGTATCCTTCATTAATAAAACAATGCAGTGGTGTTAATAAAGTAACTAACACTTGTATTGATTGTTTTTTTAATAATGAATAAATATTTAGCATCTGCATTAACAAATGTTAATATAAGTAATGTAAGTAAAATTAAACCAAGAATGACCGATATGAACCAACACCTTAAAATTCAGAACTGAGGCTGAAAAGCAAGTTTCAATAGTTCAGAAAGTTATATATATATATATATATATATATATATATATATATATATATATATATATATATATACTTCAATATTGCAAGCTTAAGCGGTAACAGCCTTGTGTCAGATTCAAATAAATATGTAATATTTTTCAAATAGTAATGTTATCTGTTCCAGTTTAACGTTCTCAGACAGTCAAATATTTCTCCAACATTCCTCACTGCGAGTCTTCTTGAACCCACCTGTGTTACGGTATAATCTGGTTACGGTGAGTGTGTGAAGAACCTTTAACACACTCGATATCTGAGTGCCTTCAGAAGCACATTAGATGTGGATCAGAGACTCGAAGGAATACTTAAGTGCTTCTGAAGACAAGACACACAAAAAGGCTCCAGCACAAAGAAAGCTTCCTAATGGCTCCCACAAGGCTGTGATATCATTTCGATTTTTTTTTTCCGCATCCGATAGATGAAGTTTTTCTCCTCCGAGATTCATATGGAGCAACTTTCAACCTGGGTGCAAAAGTATTCACACGCCATTCCCTCCACAGCTAACTTCTGTACTCTCTGTCTTTGTGTCCTTGTGCATGATTTGGATTATGTAGAACACTGGATTCAACCGTATAGATTTTTAACACTTCCAGGAAGCCTAAGCTTACTGTAGCCCTCAAGAATTTCTAGAACTTCCAGTAAGTGCTGCTTTACACTGTACAATTTTCAGTACAATCATGTGTAAGATTCACAAACATCGCTTAACGTAAAGTTTTCACCAGCAGCCAATTTCCTGGCTTTGCGACCAAATGAACAAGATTTCTCCCAAAACCATTTTGGACTAAGTGGTTGCAATTTGAATGCTGCTTTGACGTACATCTAGAAAGCAGAAAGCTTTGTATAGGTCTAAAGTAAAATATCGGTAATTATATAATCTTACTTGCATGACATTGGATGACACGAAACTCATGGAACAGCTACAAATACAGTAGTGGCAATACAGAAAATTATCCTTATTACCTCATGCTCATTATGAAGAATGTTTCTGTTTCTGCAACCCTGTCTTCTGTATGAGCCCAGATCATGCTGACTGATGACACGAGCAGAACACAGTAAGTCTCTTTAATCGCTGAGCTATCATCATTAGACGATTTTTATCGTACAATATGACATAGAGAACACGTTATCGTGCAGTCTGTTATAGAATTCAGTCATGATTTTATACACATAGTGCATACCCATAATACAAAGCAGCCTTGAGTCAAGACTCTCTAAACCTAGATTCCCTGGACATTTAGACTCCCTAAACCACTAGATTTCCAAGAAGCTTGCTTGCTCTAGATGACTTCTATCATTCCAGGAAGCCCATTTCTCCTAAACCCTTAGACTCACACAATGTCTAAGAAGACGAGATTGCCTAGCCCTGCTTTCCTGAGACCACTAGATTTCCAGGACTTATGTGATGCCTCAGATTCCCTGCACAATTTCAGGAGACCTAGAGTCCCAAGATTCCTAGAATCCCATCATGCTCTGGAAACCTTTATTTTTGATACCTGCTTTCTATATAACTTTAGATCCATAAAATCCTTAGACCACAACAATTCCATGGCTTCGGGCAGGCCTAAATTTAGTAGACCTATAGAGACTCTGGACCCCTAAATTTGTTAGACACCTAAGAAATAAAAGTCCAAATGTAACCATTTATAAATTTTCATGTTTATTTCATACAGTTGAAGATCTATTCCCAGTGTGTCCATGTAATGCAGGTGAGGAATTTGCACATTTCAAATCACTAGAGTTATAGAGGTGTTAATAATGACATTATAATAAGAAGTGTTTAATTTAAGGTATCATGCATTGCCTGAAATCTGTTCCATGATTATACATTTCTAAAGTGATGACGATTAGATGTAGTAATGGTTCTACACTATTCTAATCAACTTTAGACAATATTCTAGCCATTCCTTTATTATTATTATTATTATTAAGCTGACAGGGAGCTGACATTTCAGCAGTGGCCACTTTTTCACATTTCCACTTATTTTCTTTTTTTTTTTATAAATGCTTTCAGCACATTGGCGAGATGACAAGTGATCATTGATCTGTCTTTACTTAGAAGGAGCCGTATTAAATAATGTATGGCCGTGCGTGCATTAACCTCGGCCTGCGCGTCCTCTCGTTCCATTAGCATGATCTCTATGGCCTTTGAGGTCCTCGGGCTTTCATTTAATTAAATTGTCCCATAATGAAATCTCCCATAACAAGATTAATTTTAATTATTCATCAGCGGACGATCTGAGCAAGAAGGGGCCATTAATAATGCACAATGTCCGATAAACATTTTTCAATTCATTGCCTTCTGCTTTTGTAAAAGGTGCCATTTATTAAGAGGACAGTGATGGAGGTCAGAGATAAAAACACATACCTGGAGGGCAAACTAGTGACTGACAGGACTCAAATACCCATAATGCACTTTGAGCTTTGGGTTATAGAAGAAGTTATAAACCAGAAAACTAGCTATTAGCTAAATGCTGACAACTAAATGCTAAATTACACAGCTAAAATGTTAATTGTCTTTAATGACTTAATGACTAAATGGACTATGTGTTATGTGTCATTGTCTCTACAGCAGCTCATTATCGCACACTTGCTCTGCACGATTATTCATATAATTCACAATGTGAGTTTTATTGTTGTGAAGGATTACAATACAATAATGATATAAAGCTGAGTGGTGTTAGGCCAAGCGTCTAAAACTGAAAAATGGAAGCACATCTCTTGTTCATCACTTCGGTTTTATAGAAGATAAGGATATCATATTACATCTAAAACTTGTGGGTTGTTTTTTTGGTTTTTTTTTTAAATAAATAACTTGAGTCAATATTTGAAGACCAGGACATTTTTTTCTGAGGATTAATCTAATGTGGCATGCACTGCACTACGTCGGGTATAAAAAGTGATTGTTATATCTTCAGTAGAGCGTTTATGTTGTAAACATGTAGCTATTTGTGATTCTGGGCATAAATAAAAGTATATTTCAACATTATGATGCATTGATTATGGTGCACATTGAGTTGGCAACCAAATAATGTCTTACCTTAACACTTGAAAAGTGTATTGTTACTGTATTCTTATATAAATTAGCTATATGCTGGAAAGTCCAGTTTTGGTGAGCCTCTGCCCACTGTTGACTCAGATTCCTTGTCTTAGCTGACAGGAAAGGATCCCATTGTTGCCTTTTGCTGTAGTCTATCTGCCTCAAGATTTGATGTATTGTGTGTTCTGACATACTTTTCTGCTCACCATGGTTGTAAAGATTGGTTAATCGAGTTACTGTAGACTTCCGGTCTGTTTGAACTACTCTGGTCATTCTCCTCTGACCTCTCTCATCAACAAGGAGTTTCTAGCTGCAGAACTACCTCTCACTGGATGGTTTGTAGTTGGGGGTTTTTCACATCATTCTTTGTAAACTGTAAAAGCTGTTGTGTCTGAAAATCCCAAGAGATCAGCAGTTTCTGAAATACTCAAGCCAGCCTGTCTGACACTAACATCCATGCCAAGGTCAAAGTCACTGAGATCACATTCACTAAAGCACTTGACCTGTATCTACATGATGTGTCTTAATTTCGAGCTTATATCGTCACTGTGAAAGAACTTAATCACGTGTGCTATGTGTGATTTCATTCTAATGTATGTTTACTAAACAGTTATAACTTAAATTGGGAGCCAATTTCATGAGTAGTCATAGAATTTCTTTCAGAGTAACAGTAACATTGTATATAACAGTCCTAAGAGTGCTTGATGAACGTACGAAACATTAAAAATCTCTTCTGTGTATATAACAAATGTGCCTAAAGAGACGAATGTCCATGCAGAGCTCGTCAATAACGTATTAATTATTCAAGTCTGTTCAGTGAGATAGAGTTTCCCCTAACGCTTAATTTTGGAAATTGCATAGTCATCATGTGATTGTTTCATGATGGTAAATTGGGATGGAGAAAGTTCCAGTATCGTATATCGTGTAGAAGTGAGACAAACTGAGTCCAATTTAGTTATAAGCTTTTTCATTACTACTAATTGATAATGGGATGTTTTCTTGATAACCCTTTTCACTGTAGTGTAGTACACTATTTGAGGAGTCAACGTGTCTGAATTTTTTTCAATATTCATTTATTGTTTGCTGTTACAAATTGTAACTGTTTGTTTTACATTTCGAAAGACATATTGCACTACTTTGAGTACATTAATGTCCATATCTTGGATAGAAAACAACAATCATTTGAAAACAACAGAAGTAAAGTGTCATGTAATTTACATAATGGAGGTTAGGACGGATGCAAGTGCAGTTAAAGACTTTGATTAGAGCGAGACAGGCAGACAAATCCAAAACACATTACGCTTGTAATCACAAGCGTGGTCTAATAACAGGCAATGGGTCAGGAAATCTACAAACAGGCATAAATAGGGCGAGGCTAGAATCAGAATCGAGAAATGAGAAACAAGGTCAGTGAACGTGAAACAAAACGAGAAACAAGCACAACCACTTGGTAAGGAGATAAACTCAATAATACGCAATGTGCTAAGAGACACGAGGGGTTTAAATGACAAACGTGATCATGGGTTAAACACAGGACAGCTGAAAACAATGATGACACACATTCGGGAAACAACCAATGACAAAACGGGGCGGAGACAGAACATAACCATAATAAAAGCACGTGTCCAAACTAAACAAAGTCAATGTCATGGAAGACCAAAAAGTGTGCGTTCGCTAAGTGTCCGCGCAACAGGCTCGTGCAACGAGCTTGCACTTCAGGTTTTCTGAGCATGCTACAATACTGCAGCACTGGCTCGAAGGGAAATCGTGACATAAAGTGCACAGTATATGAGAATTGTGTTTGCATTCAGTCTCTTGTAATTATGGTGGTACCATTGAGGATGCTTGTTTTTATACCTTTAATGTGTAACTTTTACGTGGGAAAGTGCATGTAGTATACCTTTAATTAGCTTTTTTTTTATTAGTAAAAGTGTTCATGGTGCATCAGTGGTCATTAAGGTCCAATTTTGTACCTTTGATTATTTTTAAAGATCCACTTTATCACATTTTTTTGATATATACTAAAGGTACAAAAGAGGTACATCTGGTGGTACCAACCTAGTGACAAGGAAGGGTACACAGTGTGTACCTAAATTGCATAATGCATTATCTTTATCATTCATAAAGTTAAATAATGTCATGTAATATTGGAAAAGGACTAGGAACTATGTTTCCCATCAGCCACTGCACCATATCACATGTCTCATTCACCTGTTTCTCGTGGAGAACTTTGCTCCCCCCTCTGGCCTTGTGGAGAGTGTTGTTCCCCCCTCTAACCACATGGTGAACATCGCGCCCCCCTCGGGCTCCGCTCCACTCTCAACCAGGCCGGGGATATCACATAATCTCTTTACGGTGTGGAAGAGACCGATCCTCATCAGAACCTCAGTGAACACCTTAAGAATCCTCTACCCAGCCGTGCAAGGGAGGACACACCATGGAACTCTGAAATGCATAGGGACATCTGGTCTGGGGATCCAGGACCCCCTCATGAACTGGTTACGTGCTTCAGGAGCTGCCCGTTAAGTGGGGGGAGGGTTCTGTTATGTAATATCGGAAAAGGACTAGGAACTACGTTTCCCATCAGCCACGGCACCATTTCATGTCTCATTCACTTATTTCACGTTTAGCTCATTAGTACTGGTGTGTCATGTTCAGCACTGCACTGTTGTCTTGCGTTGTTCTGTCTTCTTGTATCACGTTATGCTCAGCCTTGTTTCATGTAAGTCTTGTGTAGTGTTTTCTTTGATACTTTATTAAATGTTTCACTGATAGTCTGCATTTGCATCAGTCTCTATATCAATACCATGACAAATAAAATGTCATCTCTGCAGTCTGAAGAAAGAAAAAAAAAAGAAAGGGGAGGAGTCTACTCACAATAGTGTGTGTGAACATAAAACGTTTTTAAAAGGACAAATAAATGCTTATTATATGCTGAAATTCCAATGAAAAGCTAAACTGAATGAGTGTGCCATTGTTTTCAGGCCAAATGATCTCAGGTGCAGCGGAATGAATGAACAAAACCCCACAAATTACCTCATTTGTTCCCTCAAACTCTCCTCCCCCACCCACTGCCTTCAGGTAAATGGGCTCTAATTGGCTGGATGGGTTTTTACCTGTATGACATCCAAAACCTTCGCTGTAGCCATGGCAACAGGAAGTTTTCTGACCTATAAAAAGTTGCAGGTGGTGTAACTGAAACTCGGCTGCAAGTGTTTCCACGCTTCCACTCTATTTATAGGCAGGTCAAGCTGTGAGAGCAGCTAAAAACTGCGTATACCTCCTGTACTGCTTACATTCTCTAATCAGATATATAAAAAAGCAGTTTTATATATATATATATATATATATATATATATATATATATATATATATATATATATATAAAAACTGCTTTTTTATATGAGTTGATTTATATGAGTTGATGAGTTGAATGAGTTGAATCATAAATTAATTCGTAGAGAACAATTAGGTATCAAAAATTTTATTTATTTATTTATGTATTTATTAAGGGTCAACTCGTGTTTCTCAATCGGCTACAAGGAAACAATAAGTTTTACACAGAATATTGAGTTGGAATGATTTTCTTTTTCGCTATAAAGATTCGCTAGCAAGGTGAACACTAGCGGGCTAGCATATATAGCCGTTAGAGCTAGTAGCCCATGGAAACATTAGTTTATGTAGTGTTGTAGGGTTAAACGGAACATTTTCACATTTCCACGAGGCAAACAGAGCTTTGCCAAGCTGTTAATCAGAAATAATAATGTACTCTGCTAAACTAGAAGCTTAAATTTTCCTTTACTTGTTAGCAACATTAGCATCATAGCAGCATTTGTAATAAGAGGAACATTGAGTACTTCTATTTTGGCCAAATTCTTTCTCATGGAACGAATTCTACACATTTTGTTGGCTCTTAAACTGTTCTTGACCCCAGGTTATTTTTAAACGTCATGCCATGAATCAAGTCACTTTATACGATACTTTTAACACTTCACACTCACACTCAAACGAAAAATCGTTTACCTCAGCATCTTCACTGTCCCATAAAATGAACAGCATTCCACACACACATAATCCAAGTGTTTTACACTCCCTCTCCCTCTCTCTCTCTCTTTTTCTCTCTCTCTCTCTCTCTCACACACACACACACACACACACCCACACACACACATACAGTACACACACAAGGAAATGGAAGCAGGGAAGTTCAGCTGTTAAAGATCTAACCTAGTTTAAAAACCTGGCATCCGATAGCAACACACCCTCACATTATATATGGTAAACAAGAGTGAGTGAATTATGTGTCTCAAACAGCCTGGAGGAGAACAAGTGTGCAATATTTTTAGTGCAGATCATTTCTAGAAGGCTGTTTTAAGTCAGAGTTAGAATCCAGACTTTTGCATAACACAGTCCAGATTCATCAATTCATTATGTAATTCTGTCGAGTCAAAAGCAGTTAGCTATTAATGAAAATGGTTTTTATTAGGATTGATCCAATAATCACTAGTTTCACTATTACAGTCCAAAACACAGACAGGAGAAGGCAGACACACGTGTGCCTGACGTTACTTCTGGACGCATTAATGCTGTGTTCATGAGTATAGTTTACGCTGAAGAAAGCAAAGAAAGCACACTATTAAGAATGTTCTAGAATCACAGAGAAATGAAATGTGGAATGCCAGACACTTTTTGCACTTGCGATGTCCACCTGCTATATCTATCTGAAGGGGCGGAGCCATCTGAGGACACTCCTAGTAACAAATTAATGCTGAAATTGCACACTTTGGTATTCAGACCTCAGGTACAGCTACAGACTTACACTAGTGGGATTTGCATTTGGGGGGTTGGGGCTTAGGAGGCAGGTTACACATGATTCTGTCTTTGGATTGAAGTTGATTCTTCTTCCAACATATCATCTAGAGTGACGAGCGGTATTAGATCCAGCACCACTATGTTAACTAACGGCAACTTTTCAGACAAAAAAAACTATAGAATGCCATTTGAGGCCTATATGAAATATGAGATCGAAGAAGACAGCGTGCATAACATGAGCTGTAAGCATAGCAGTTTAGTGCTTGGTCAGCTTATCCTTCAAACCATGGGCACACTTTTTCTTTATTTGAATTAACACAACACTGGCATTACTGTATATCCTGGGATTATCATTACAACCTACATCTACTCACGTCACGACTTCATGAGCTTGATTTAGCATCTTCCTGCCACATTCCTGCCACACCTGACAGAACAAAAAAAACTTTATTTGAGTTACAATAGTGTTCTCTTCTGATCTCTCTCTGATATTCACTAGATGTTTTCTTGTTTATTACACCATTTTGTGTAAACTTTAGACACTGACGTGCACGAAAATTCCAGGAGTTTCGGAAATAATGAATCCAGCCTGGTTAGTACAAATAACCACGTGACAGTCAGTCATGGTGATCATTTTTCCCCATTCTGATGGTTGATGTGAAAGTTAACTGAAACTCCTGACCTGTATCTGCATGATTTTAGACCTGATAGACATGCTGCTACATGATTGGCTGATTGGATAATTGCATGAATGAGCATTGGTACAAATGTTCATGGCTAGTAATTGTATATAGAAAAGATTTTTTAAAAAAATTTCAGTAGGTTTAGATTGACTTTTATTTAGGACTGAAAGGGTCAGTACTTGAAAAGTGTTTAATTTCCTGTTGTTAATCACCTTTTGTGGTCTTTTCAGCATTGCAAACTGGCTAAACAGCTGCACCTGTCCAGGCACGTTTCACTTTTCTAAGCTCTGGTGTCATTTAGCAAATTCCCATAATCCCTTTCTCCTGCACTCTCTCCCACAGACTCCCACAGTTCCTCCACATGCCTGGGGAACTTCCTGATAGGGTGAATGCAGACATTTTACTTTCATTTTTTATACTTTCACCTTGTTCCTCTCACCTCAAAATCTCTTATATATCCTTTGATAATGATTAGAGAAACTAAGCCATAAAGTTTTATATAAAAAAAAATATCCTTCTTGTATTGTTCCGCTCTTAGTCAACATTTAAAATGGGTCATGTGGACCCGGAACAGTGAGGTTAAGTATTCAGTGCAGCACACACTGCTGTTGGGCCATGTGCAGTTGCGTAGGTGGAAAATGACATTTATGATGTTGAGCAAAGCTCTGGTTTTATGAGGAAATTTTAAGGAGAAGCACAGCTGAGTGAGTGTTTGATGAAGTCAGCACACACACTGAGGGAAAGCGGTGACAGCAGGGATCAGGAGTGTGTAAATTTATTATAGCTTATTCACAGCAGGATGGAGAGTTCTGTAAGTCTGCACAAGAGACATTTTTTTTAAGGTCACCTATGCCTTCTTACTTGATATGTTTATATGTTTCAACAGATTCCATTAGTTTCCTTTTACTTTGGCGATATATAAAATAGACATACTTTGTGATGAATTTATATATGATGTGATGCAGTTTATCATACAATTTGTCATTTCTAACGGAGAATAAGACAACTATTGTTGATCTCATAGTTTGAAGTTCACCTGGTTTCCTTGTCACTTAACATCTTGTTCGTTCTAATTGTATTGCTTAGTTCTAGTTTGTTGTCTTCTAGTCAGTAGTACCACAAATTTCATCTCTCTGATTTGTAGTTTCCCTAGTTTTGTTGGCTCCAAGTTTCAAGAAAGCCTTGATTAGCCCTAATAGACCAAGTTCCTGTGATTTTTTTCCAAGTTTCTAGTTCCTTGGATTTCCTTATATTTTAGGTGTAGTGTCCCTTTTTAAGCTTTAGTTTAATTATTAGTTCCACAGAATTCTTGTCCCTAAGTTTCCAGTTTGCTTAATTTTGTTAGCTCATAGGTCCAACTCATATTTGGTTCCCAAGGCCCTACTTTCTGTATTCTATAGTTATGTTGTCACCTAGTTTCTAGTTCTCATAGTTGTCCACTCCTGTCTTCCTTTGAATAGCTCTAATAGCTCTAGTTCCCATACTTGTTTTTTAGATTTCTAGTTCTCCAATTTTCCTTATTTAATAATAAGGAAATATATAATAAAATATAATTATATATATATAAAATATTATATATAAATATATAACAACCAAAATTTCCATTGTTTTTTTTTTATTATTATTATTTTTATTTCCTAGTTTCTAGTTCCTCCAGATTCCTTATCTCCTATTTCTAGTTCTCAGACACAGACTCGGAGCAGGGTGCAAGTGCAGATGAATTGGTAGTTTATTAGGAACACAGACAAATCCGAAACAAAAGGCAATGATCAGCGTGATAAACAGTCCAGGGTCGAGCGATCAGCAAACAGAGAATCAGAGTCAAAGACAAAGATCAGAAACATGGGCAAAGGCAAATATCAAAACCAGGAAACTATACACAATAACAACGGCTTGATAATGACAGAACACCAGGGAAACTGAGCAATTACTTCGCAATGAGTGAGTAAGCTAAATGTCCATAATTACATCTAGTTCCACCATTTTATTTGTTTTCCAGCCACTAGTACCACAAAATTCATTTCTCTAACTTCTTTCTCTAGTTTCATGTAACCCTCCAGTCCTAGTCTCCTGAGTTGTTGTTGTTTTTTTTTTTTCTAGCTTAAATTTTCAATAAACTCCTTATCTCTTACAGTTCTTATAATCACTATTTCCACAAAATCCTTGTTTCCGATTTACTACTTTTTCTCATTTTTGTTGTCTCCTAGTTTCCGGTTCTATAGTTGTATAGTTGTACACCTCCCAGTTTCAAGTAATACTTGATTAACACTAATAGTCCTAGTTCCATAGTTTTCATAGTTTTCATTGTTTTCTTATTTCTAGTTCGTCTAGTTTCACTGTAAAACATTTACTGTAATTTACTGGCAGCAGATTTGCCAGTAAAATACTTGAAATTTACAGTAAATAACTGTAAAAACATACAGTATTATAAAGGTTAAGGGTCTTGCTCAAGGACTGGGGTTTGAACACACAGCCTTCTGATCTGTAAATAAAAGCCTTAAGCACTAAGCCACCACAATTAGCTCAACTCACTTGCATTGATTCAATCACCTCCACCACTGAATAAGTTTGCACTAAAAGATGAATTTCAGCACTTTACTAAAAGATTTTACTAGCATATAAGGTAATATAAAATATAAATATAAAATAAACTCAAACAGGAGTTGTATTCGCCTAACATCGTTGTTAAAATAAAGGATCCACTAATTTGCAGATGTTGACCAGTGCACTGCTCTAATTGCCTGAATGTTTACAGTACAATTCTGTACAATACAAGAAAAATTGCTGTAAAATAAATACTGTAAATTTACAGCAAGTTTTGCAGTGTTTCCTATCTACTCTTTCTCTTATTTTCAAGTTTCTCTAGTTTTCTTAGCCCCTGGTTTCAAGTAACCTTATTTTACAAAGGTTTATGTGTGTTTCTTAGCTTCCATTGGTTTCCAAACCCTTAGCTATATTTCCCTTAGTTTAGCTATGTTTAAATCACTAATTCCAGAAAATTATTATCTCAGAGTTTCTGGTTTCCCTAGTTTTATTGGTTTCTAATTTCAACTAACCCTTACTTCCATGTTTCCCACTTTCTGGATCCCACAGTTTTGTCACCTGCTAGTTTCTGTTTCCCCTATTTTCCTGGTCTCCTACAGTGTCCTACAGGGTTCTACAGTGACATAATGTGTGAATGACCTAAGACTTCTGGGACTTCGTTCCTCCACATTTACTTAACACAGCCGTTTAAAAACAGAAAAACAGAGTTCAACAGGAAGAAGGCCGTAAAACCGAGCGTAAAAAAAAGCAAGAGCGACAATATTTCATAATTAATAGGTGGCTGTGAGGGAAAAAGTGGTCGAGGGTGACGTAAAAAGGTCAACAACGCATAAAAGTCAGCTATCCATCTTTGTAAATAATGCAGGATAATGATGAACTTGGGAGAAATAGAAAATAGAAAATCAATAAGGATGCAGAGGAAGCCCGAGCTTGCTTCAATTACTCTGCTGTAGATTTTCCAATAAATGAATGTGAATATTTTAGTTTGTTCCTGAGGTCACACCTGCACACTGTATATTAAACTTTTACATTAAATTGTTCATGGTAGCACGGGTTAATTATCCAGGTTAACTCTGCAGTCATATGTTTAATCACCAGGCAGAGTTTTTTTTTTTTCCCTTTCGCTTTCACAGCAGTGACTCCAGCCATGCTATCCATCATCAGTATTAGCAATATCAGCCTAATGCACTTGGAAATGAGTTGCATAGTACTGCTGTTAAATCAAAACGGTGGATTTGTTTTTAAAAAATTCGAAAGGAATGTAAGTGTTAATCAAATCTAGCATATATATATATATATATATATATATATATATATATATATATATATATATATATATATATATATAAGTGTGACTGAAACATTGAATTTATAGAGAGAAAACAAAGTGAAAACAGAGGGAACAAGGAAATTAACTTCCTTGTTCCCTAGTTCTTTCGAGTTCCCTTACTTAACTTGTCTCTTAAATTCTATATTTCTATATTATATGCAGTATTTTATAATGTATTCAATATGAAGAGAGAAAGATGAATATCACAATGAAAGATTTTGTGAGTTTGTAGAGAGAGAAAAGTTTGTACAGAGAGATGACAGACTGAGCAATAAGGAGAAGAATGAGAACACGAAAAATAGGAGGAGAAGAAACTAGAGGAATGAATAAGAAAAAGAGAAAACATACAGAAAGTCAAAAAATAGAGAGAGAGAAAAAGACATACAGAAAAAGAAAGACAGAGAAAATAGAAGGGGGGGGGTGTATTTGAAATGTCAAATGAATGCACTTTCACATCACCATTACCATCAACATGATTATTAATAATAGTATTAATTTCTGGGCTTTGTGCAGAATCTAATTAGAAAGATTTTAATATTTTGATAGAAATGAAATGTTGAGACGTTAAGTCAGTGCACCATGGTTTGTGATTTATGGTTGTGAATCACACGCTCAGTTGGATTTAATAACAGTGAAAATGTGCGCTATTACATCACTGTTATTAAATGTGCAGGGCAATAATTAATGCCGGTGTGGTTTCTAAAAGCTCGGGTGAACACACCGCCTTCAGTAAGAGACCACCTACATCTCAAGCTCGATAAATAATTCAGTGTTCTGTCACACTACAGCACGCCTGGATCCCCTACTGACACCTTTATAACCCCTGAGTCACAGAGCCACCACACACACACACACACACACACACATATAAAATGTGCATGCATATACATAGATCAATCACACTGAGACAGAAAAGAGAGTGACAGAGGCCCCTGTGTTCATGATCATAACACAAGCACAAATATAAGGTCTTGTATATTCTTGCTATTTTCCAGAAAGGGTAAAAGAGGAAGGTGAATGCAAGAGGAAAGAATAAGATCAAGAAAGAGCGAGTACAGCGACTGAAAGAGGGGAAAATATGATGAGAGACAGTAAGAGAGGGGTGTAACACATGTCTTTGCACATGGCCCCAAAGGTTTTTTTTGGGGGGGGGGGGGGGCTTGGTAGAACACCGGCATTTGGGACACAGCGTCTGAATCCTGAGTGAGAGAGAGAGAGAGAGATTGAGAGAGATTGAGAGAGATTGAGAGAGAGAGAGAGACAGAGAGAGACAGAGAGAGAGATAGCGAGAGATAGCGAGAGAGAGGGACTGATCAGGTCTCTCTCTCTCACACAGACACACACACACACACACACACACTATAATACACTTCCATAGTTACCACAAATCCTATTGGTTTATCCATTTATACTTCATCATCTTCTTCCTCTTCTTCTTCTTCTTCTTCTTCATCTTCTTCTTCTTCTTCTTATTATTATTATTATTATATAGATAGATAGATAGATAGATAGATAGATAGATAGATAGATAGATGCTAGTGATGATGTGACAATAGGGTTTTTTTTTTCTAAATGTAATCAATTATAATAATTGATAGTATTTTAATACTGTTTAATGAATCACGTCCATCCGTCCTCATGTTTATGTTTTTAATTGGACAAAATGTGCCACCTAGAGGTTACTGTCCAACACTCAAATAACACATAACACATTACTATTTATTCTGATCACACTTTCCAAATGCCACGAGAGACAACAGTAGTGATTAAACATGATCACATCATTTTACTCTGATCTGATTCACTTCAGTCATGAGTTTATCATTGATATGTGCTGTGGAACTTTATGGACATTCAGCATGGGATTTAGTGATGCACGTAGGAACAGTTTACAGTATGAACTGTAAATCAGCCTTATCGCTGCACTTCTTTATCATTTGTTAACACTTTATAAATCATTAATTTCTTGCTAACAATGTATTTGAAGGGTACTTGCATAGGGTCTTCATAGCACATCTATAAGCATTGTATTCATCTTTTATAAAGCCATACACTCTTTATAACCATTACAGATCAGCTGTTTGAGACTGTGTCTCATACTAAATAGTTTTAGATCTTCAAACGAAATACAACATAAAACAAAGACAACCTGAATAAACACACAATACAGTTTTTATTGCGTTCTTTATTTTTATATACATACCTATCACCCATGTGAAAAATTAATTGCCCCATTAAACTTAAAATCTGGTTGTGCCACCTTTAACAACAATAACTGCAACCAAACACTTCTGACAGCTGGAGATCAGTCTTTCACTTACTTCTAGGACTAGAACTTACTCCTATGCTCTGGATCATTGTCTTGCTGCATAATCCAGTTGCGCTTGAGTTTCAACTTACGGACTGAAGACCAGACATTCTCCTTTAGGATTTTTTGGTATTGAGCAGAATTCATGTTTCTCTCAATTACTGCAAGTTGCCCAGGTCCTGAAGGATTAAAGCATCCCCACACCATCACACTTCCACCACCATGCTTGACCATAGGTATGTTGTTCTTTTTGTGGAATTCAGTGTTTGGTTTACGCCAGATATAACGGGACTCCTGTCTTCCAAACAGTTCCACTTTCGACTCATCAGTACACAGAACATTCTCCCAAAAGGTTTGAGGATCATCAAGGTGTGTTTTGGCAAAATTCAGACGAGTATTAATGTTCTTCTGGGTTAGCGGTGGTGTTCACCTCGCCACTCTTCCATGGATGCCATTTTTGCCCAGTGTCTTTCCGATAATGGAGTCATGAACAGTGAACTGTATTGATGTAAGAGTGGCCTGTAAGTCCTTTGATGTTGTCCTTGGCTCTTTTGTGACTTGCTGGATGAGTCGTTGCTGTGCTCTTGGAGGAATTTTGGAAGATTGACCACTTCTGGGAAGGTTCACTACTGTGCTGAGTGCTTTTCCATTTGGAGATAACGACTCTCACTGTGGTCCTTTGGAGTCCCAGAGCCTTTGAAATAGCTTTGTAACCCTTCCCAGACTGCTGTATTTCAGTCACCTTCTTCCTCATCATTTCTGGAATTTCTTTCAAATTTGGCATAGTGTGTTACTGGGAAGACCTTTTAACCACCTTCATGCTGTTGAAAAAGTTCCATTTAAGTGTTGATTTGATTGAACAGGGATTGAACAGGCTTTCTGTATTTCTTTATACAGGAGTTGTGCAAATGTTATTAATGTGTCATATGTACATTAAGGGATACATTTATCTAAGGAATAAAGACAGGACAGGATGGGCGTATAATTTTTATTCTTTATTTGCTTGTGTGGCTGATTAGTCATTGCTGCAGAACTAGAAAAATACAAAATATAGGCAAAAATATGATTTTTTTTTTCTTTTCTTTTTTAAAACTTGTTTCAAATATCCATGAATCAGTCCCTCACAGATTTTGTGACCGTCAAAATCAAGCAATTTTTCACAATTACCAAAGATTTTTCAAACAGCCTGTCCCTCAGTGGTGGAATGACCTCAATTCCAACGTCAATTCGGACAGCAGAATCTGTCGCTATCTTCAAAAAATGGCTAAAGACCCACCTCTACCATGAACACTTAACTAACCCCTAACTTACCCCCCCCCCCCCCTCCAACCCTAACCCTAACTCTAACACCACCCCCCATAATTTTTTTTTAACATTCCTGTATGGTAGCACTACTTGTATTGTTCTCTGCTTGATATATCGCTTTGCTTGTAATTCCTCATTTGTAAGTCACTTTGGATGAAAGCATCTTCTAAATAAATAAACGTAAATGTAGATTTAGCGGACTCAGCCAAAGTCCTCTTCGACTCACGTGTGCTGAACATGAGTACAGCTAAAAGGTTTCATTTACCAACAAACATCGCTGCGAACATTTTTCCGTGCAATTGTAATTTGCCAATTAAAGTAGTTTTCTAGAAAAAAAAAATGGGGAAAAAAAAGCACAAAAAACTCTGCAAGTTACATCGCAAATTTTGAAAAAAGACGCAGCAAAATCAAGCGTTTTTAGCCACAACAATCACATAAAAACTCTGTGAAATCCTGTACAGACCGATCACTGGCATCATATTATTCATTTTAAACCCCGCTTGTAATGAAGTGGCAGAATTTTGTGTCCAGAAATCAATCTTTAAATGATCACACCTGATTGATCATCTTCTATTAACACTTGTGCTGCTCACCCAAGTGGAAGATGACATCACTTCCTCCTTCATTTCCTCCTATACGACAATTTGAGGTTACTGGAGCCATTATTAAAAAGCAGTGCTACCCTTTACATTGACACAGGATGATAAACACAGTTATAACGATTTATGAATTCATGTTACAGATTTTTACCTCTTTTATTAGGAATATACTTTCTCTCACACAAGTCAAGAAGAGAGAGAGAGAGTGTGTGTGTGTGTGTGTGTGTGTGTGTGTGTGTGTGTTTTATCCCGTTGAAGCACCGGCGGGAAAGAAGCACCGGCGGGAAAGAAGACGCCGCTCTTGGTTCTTCGTTTCTTCATGCTCCATCTGTTTAAAATGATAAAGTGCTGCTATAATGGAACACAACGAGATTAGATTAATTAAGTTTGGGCATTACGCTCCACACATGATTGCAATTTTCTCAGGGAGGGCCATTACCGCCAGAGCTGATGCAATTAACATGGACTTAATGTAAACGTAACAATACAAATAACACTCTGGCTTTCCGTGTAACCGTCGAGCTAAAGTCCGAAAGCAGAGCGGATTAATTTTTTAACTTCAAACAAACCAGCAGGCGATTTGATTAGTGCGGACTGTCTGTGATCGATAGCGCTGTTATTGACGTGATCGATGGACATGTTTTCGTCGTGTTGGAGATGTTCAGAGATCTGGTTACTGACATTAAGATGAACAAGCCGACTATATACAGATAGATAGATAGATAGATAGATAGATAGATAGATAGATAGCCTATAACCAAGTGTATGTCTGTGTGAGGTTAAGTGAGCATATGGGCCTTGTAAGAACAGCTTTCACACTTAAATGCAAATCTCATTTCCCCACAGTTCTTTCAGTAATGTCTGCTGCCCTGCTTAGTATTCTTCAAACTCTTTTTACTTTAAAGTTTTAACCACTAACATTTGAGAAAATTTGACTTCATCGTGTATTGTAAAAACCCTGTGTGGTTTGGGACACATCCATAATGGATTGATGATGTGTTTGTTATAATGCTTAAGTGGACTTTATAGTGAAGTGGTCGTGTGGTTTGGAGAACACTCACAGAGGACATGATAATGGTATTTACGCTCACTCTATTGTCACTTTATTAGGAACACCCGTACACCTGCACGTTCATGCAATTATTTGTTCAACAGCCTAAGACGCAACCCCATGCAAAATACAGGTCAAGAACTTCAGTTATTGTTCACATCAAATTTGAGGAATTCAGAGTGACTATGACCGTGGCATGGTTGTCGGTGCCAGATGGGCTGGTTTGAGTATTTCAGAAATTTGCTGGGATTTTCACACTTGAGAATTTACACAAACTGGTGCAAGAAAACTGAAAACATCCAATGAGTGGCAGTTTTGCAAGCGGAGACACCTTGTTCATGAAAGAGGACAGAGAGGAATGGTAAAAGCAAGCTGACAGGAAGGCTATGGTAACTCAAATGATCTCTGACTAAGTTTACATGGACAACAATAATCTAATTATTGACCTTATTCTGAATAAGACAATATTGCGATTAAGGTGTTTACATGAGTCACGTTTAGAACATTTCTTTCATGTTCCAGTTTGACATGTTATAGAACATAGATCGATTAACGGCACACGTCATTACACGTACACACACGGCAGCGCTCAACCGTTTGACAGCAAACAAGAGAGCACGGCTGCGTCCCAAACCGTGTACTTACCTACTATATGGTAGGTGAAATACACGTATCTTGGCTACTATATAGTAGGTAAGTACGTGGTTTGGGACGCAGCCCACGGCTTCAAGCAGTCGTCTATTAGCATGACAAATAATTAACCGCACTTGAAGCTTTCGTAACATTAAAAAGGAAACACCCAAAACTGTATACGGTACCTTAATGAAGACGAACTGTATTTTGATATACATGTGGCGTGGGGACGTAATGACGTGTGCCGTTAATCGATCTCTTTTCTATAACATGTAAAACAGGAACATGAAAGGAATATTCTAAAAGCGTCTAAGATGTAAACACCTTAATCAGAATATTGTCTTATTCAGAATAAGGTCAATAATTAGGTTACTGCTGTCCATGTAAACGTAGGAATACTCCACATATCGATGTGGAATCTTAATTCGATGTGTGTTTACTTCGAGTATGACTTTAGTCGAATTAAGGTCATCAATAATCACTGTTTACATGGTAGTTTTTTAATCAGAGTATCGTCTTAATTGGGTTAAAATCAGATTATTGTTGTCCATGTAAACGTACTGACTCTTTACAGCCATGGTGAGCAGAAAAGCATCCCAGAATGCACAACACATCGAACCTTCTGGCGGATGGGCTTCAACAGCAGAAGACTAAGAACAGGAATCTACAGGAGGCTGCATTGGGTACAGGCTCACAGAAACTGGACAGCTTAGGATTGGAAAAACATTGCCTGGTCTTTTTCCTGTCTTCAACTGTCTAGTTTCAGTTTCATGTAGCCTATATAGTGATGAGGGTGGGTGGTTTAGAGCACATCCACTGAGGACCTGTAAATAGTATTTAAGTGGTTTGGGACACATCCACAGTACACGGATAATGGTGAGACGGAGATGGAGTTGTTTTTGTGGCCTATAGGGTGTATAGTGTGACATTAGGAACACATCCAAAGTGGACTGGTGATGTGGTATTTTTGTGGCCTATATTAGTGAATAGGGAGTGTGGATTCTAGAGGACCTGATAATGTTATTTATCTGGCCTGTAAAGTGACACTTGATGATGGTTAGACCGCCATGAAAGTGTTTATGTGGATATTACAGTGAATAGGGTGTGTAGTGTGATGCATTACACATTCAGAGAGTGATATTGTATTTATTGGTTCCATATAGTGAATGGGATGTGTGGTTTGGGACAAGTCTACAGTATATACATATATATATATATATATATATATATATATATATATATATATATATATATATATACATATATATATATATATATATATATATATATATATATATATATATATATATTTATATAGTTGGTTAGTTAGTTAGTTAGGGGCATCTTTTGGGACACATCCATAGTGTGTAATGGTATCTAAAATCAGGTCCATAAGTATTTGGACAATGACACAATTTCTGTAATTTTGCCTCTGTACACCACCACAATGGATTTGAAATGAAGCAATCAAGATGTGATTGAAGTGCAGACTTTCAGATTTAATTCAAGGCATTTAACAAAAATATGGCATTAACTGTGATCCAAACTCATGATCCAAAGCATACCACATCATCTGTCAAACATGGTGAAGGAAGTGTTATGGCATGGGCATGTATGGCTGCCAGTGGAACTGCTTGACTGGTGTTTATTGATGATGTGACTGCTGATAGAAGTAGCAGGATGAATTATGAATTGTATAGAGCTGTACTTTCTGTTTAGATTCAGTCAAATACTGCAAAACTGATAGGACAGCGCTTCACAGTAGAGATGAATAATTACCCCAAATGGACCGCGAAAGCAACCCAAGGGCATCTAAAGGCAAAGAAATTAAATCTTCTTAAATGTATGTTGACCTCAACCCAATTGAACGGCTTTTAAATTTCTGAAGACAAAACTGAAGGCTGAAAGACCCATAAACATGCAGCAACTGAAGGCAGTAAAGGCCTGGCAAAGCATCTCAAGGGAGGAAACTCAGCATTTGGTGATGTCCCTGGGTTCCAGACTTCAGGCGGTCATTTGCATCCAAGTATCTTAATATTTATCATTATGTTAGTTTGTCTGATTACTTTTGAGCCTGTGAAAATGGAAGGACTCTGTAATAAATGGCTGTAATACCTAGATGTAATATTTTTTGTTAAACCCCTTGAATTAAAGCTGAAAGTCTACACTTCAACCACATCTTGAATGCTTCCGTTCAAATACAAATTGTGGTAGTGTCCAGAGGCAAAATTCCCCAAATTTTCACTGTCCAAATACTTATGGAACTGACTGTATCTGGCCTATTTAGCTAAACTGATGTACTTATAATATCAGATATAGCCTATACATACTGTATATACAGTAAATAAAGTATACATTTTGATATGCTATATTTTTTTTTAGTTTAGAGCTTTATGGGTTGTAATATCTCTGTTTTGTCTTGGCCCATCAAAGGAACATCTGTATTTTGTGATTTGATTTAGATTCGATGTACAGTCTCCATAGTTATTGCAGTTAAAAAGAGAGATTACCATAACTAATCAGACAATTAACTTTTAAAGTTTTTTCATTTCCAAAAGCAGCTGTTCTGCGTTAGTGTCTGATCGTATTACGGCCAACATGAAACAGCAGCCACCTGGACAGAGAACCTTCATATTTTCTTTAAACACACAACAAGCAGGGGGGAAAATTTTCTGGACATTAACATATTTTTGGTGTTGTTCTCGTCTTTTCTATTTCCTTTTACCCCTCCCTTGCTTTATTTTCTTTATGCTGAAAAGTTTATCACACCTGGATTCTCGCCAAGGTAATAGACAGAGGTGGGAATGTGAGTGTACACACAATTTAATGTCTAAAGCAGGGCAAAAAGCAAACGATATATAATCATTTTTAGGTATTTGTGTATGATAATCTTTTGACCATGTCTGTTTACTACGGGGGAAAAAATACAGAAGTGAAATTCAAGTTCACTACCATTCCTTTATTTATAGTATGAAAATAACAGAAAGATATCATTAGATGGGTTTTCAACATGTGAGCTTTTGTCGTCTGTAAAGTGTCCATGAAATGGTTTGAGAGCCGGTTTGAGATTTGATTCTGTATGTTGATGCATTTCTGTTGGATACAGGAAGTCAGGGAGGTAGACTTATCAAACTGACTGATTTAGCCAATAGCATCTGATATAAACTACACCTCCTGCCAAATCTAAGAAGCCCAACAGTGCCTTAGCAAAGCGGCTAAATAACGTAGCTGAGAGTTTAAACAGTGATTGTTCTCAGCTGTGTAGGATTTCTCACCGCCAATTTGCCCAATGAGAACAGGTCGGTATCCTAGAGCGGAGATTTCCCACTAAATAACTGAAGAGCGCTTGTGATGATTTAGGCATGAAGTTAGGCAAGACACTAAACTATAAACTATATGCTTATAAACTTTCCTTACTTGTTACCTATATTAGCCTCAGTGGAAGTGGAAAAGAAAACTTTGGCTTTGGTGTTCATACTGTACACCAATAGACATGGTCTATATGCCTTTCAATGGAGACAACAAACTGGAATGAGACATAATATTTCTTATTCGATCTCAAGATTTAATACGGTATTTAAGGGGGCCAAGCACCGAACCACCGTCACGCCATTTAATTACAGCACAGTTTTATAATCACTGCAGTTCTTAGGAAATGAAACACCAGTAGTATACCAAAAGTAGTCTAAACTGTAAAAATGCTTTGCGTTAATCTAATCATACAAAAAGAACTTCTTTCTTAGACTTAAAATATAGTCAGCAAGTACCGTGAAACCTTTAAACAAAAATCGTTACTGTTGGTGATTGTTATAGATTGCTTTTATATGCTGTTATACAGTAGATTGTGTCTATGGTTTCACTCCAAGTGATGAATAAATGAATCAGTAAGCCATTCAGTTAAACAGGTAATTAGACGTTTTAGACAATTAGGCAAATAATTAGACAAAACTGGAGTAATTTTGAATCTCGAAAGTGAGTCATAATGCTTCTGTCTCTGATTCTGCACGGTCTAGATGTGAAAAAGTACACTTGCCACTCTTGACGATCTCAACAATCCAAATGAAAAATTAAATCTAATCTACCTTCACTCATTTAACAGACATTTCACTGCTTTTCCAACAGTTTTATTAGTCTTGTAATCAAAACCCAAGACGATTTTATCAGACACATGCTGTATTAATCTGACATTAGCTTTATAAATCACCTTTTGGCTCCTTTAAGATTGCCATTAGAGTAAATGCTTGTATCGCTTACACTTCCTGCCAAAGACAGTTCAACAGCACGACTATGTGCCATAAAAAGAAACGATGGTATGATATACGTATATAGAATGGCAATGTGCTGTTATATATTTTACATATTTATGAGAGACCATAATAACTTCAGTAAAACTTGCACGCCCTAACATAAAAAACCCACATCTGTAATATTTATCTAAAATAGAGATTTATATTTAAAGAAAGCTTGTAAAAGTATCTATATCAGTACTAGTATCAGGATACAAACCTTCATATCAGTTAAAAAAGAAGAAAGTGTCTTTGAGGGAAAAACTGTGTAGTCTATGGGAGATTTTCGCTTTGTGAAAAGTGAATGAAAAATGCTGAGGAGAGAAACAGTAGTCCTTACTCGATCCATATGTGAACTTACAGACAGGAAATACTCAACATTCACAGTAATCAGGCCAAAGGCTGAGCCATCACACACCACACGCTGGAGCTAATTAAACCCTGAATATACCTAAAAATCTGCTTTCATGGAATTAAACAAATCATCCTACTAACCAGCTCAAATCAAGGGCTGTCATTCTGCAACATCTAATCACAGCTTGAGCAGGATGACAAAATGGGATTTCCGATCTCTCTGTTTGTGGCCGGTGGATAATGATGTTGATATTTAGAAAGCAGTAAGCAGATGACTGAGAAAGTACAGGTCGTGGATTGTAATTAAATGCCTTTTAGTTATTTGGGGCTATGGTATAGAACTATCAACATATGAAAGATTTTTTTTTTTTTTTTTTAAATCAAGCAAAACATAACTATATGACTTCCAAAAAAAAAAAAAAAAAACATTAGCTCACTTACAAACATAATGTAATGCACAAATTATGTTCTGTACAATCAGAATATAAATGTAAAACATATATAACATCCCGTTGTTGTTGTTGTTGTTGTTTTTAATTATTATTTTGTCTATGCATGTGCATCTTGTATTTATTTATGGAACATGTTCTGATCATCTAAAACTCTATGTGAATTTACTGATTTTATTCTGGGGAAGGTGCGAGGGATATGTAACCAAATATTAAGTGTTATTTACTTTACGTCAGACTTATCTGTTCATATACTTTTGCTGACCTAAAAATCGGGTGGTCTGATACAAAAGGTTCTATGTTTTATGTTGTTTAACACATCTTGATGTAAATAGCAGGAAATTCTAGCGGAAATACTACACTCTCGTCTCATGTCCATCTTTTGATCTCAAACCCAGTGTCTTCGGTGTATAGCACAAACAAATGAATTGTTGTTTCAGTAGTTTCAGATGGGACTGTACTGTATGTGGACGCATGCCCATTACACCAATATGTGCTTTTTGAACATCCTATTCCAGATTTGGTCTGCCTTTGTTGTTATAATAACCTCTACTCTTCTGGGAAGGCTTTCCACTAGATTTTGGAGCGTGGCTATGGGAAATTGTTTTCATTCATGCACTGAGGAGAAGGTGAGGAGGCCTGGGGTGCAGTCGGTGTTCCAGTTCATCTCAAAGGTTTTCAGTGGGGTTGAGGTCAGGGCTCTGTGCAGGCCACGTGAGTTCTTCTCACGCCAACCTTGTCTCAAACCATGTCTTCATGACCCTTGCTTTGTGCACTGGTGCACTGCCATGCTGGAACAGGTTTGGGCCCCTTAGTTCCAGTGAAGGAAAATTGCAATGCTACAGCATATAAAGACATTCTCTACAATTGTGTGCTTCCAAGTTTGTGGCAATAGTTTGGGGAAGAGCCCACATACAGTATGGTTGTGATGTTCAGGTGTCCACAAATTTTTGCCCATATACTGTAGTGTACATTAGATAGAGAAAAGTATGTATGTATGGGAAAGACAAACACAAATATCTGATCTGCATATTCCTTCAGCATTGTTCTAAAATAGAGAACTTTTACAACATCACGCACAAGGTAGGTGGAGCAGTGCGAAACCATGTGTTGAACTTACATAAAAGTTTCTGCTTTATACAATTCCACCCTAGAAAGTGAATATGCACAGACGGCTGGTCTTAAAGGCTTTGATTTGTAGCTCTGTCTCCACCAGAATCCCACCAACCCACCGTACAACTCCCACACACAAGTCCCAAAACAATGAAATAGTACAAAAAACCATGTTGGTCTACTGTGACAGCATCTGGTTATTCACTCACGCTGTTCTCACTACAACATACACTACCAAGAAAAGGTATTATTATTTCATCTTTTATCAAACGCTACATTGACATTTTCCTTCATTATTTAAACATCAGAAATGTATGGTTGTGTTTATGTATTTATCAATAAAATTTGAATTTGAATGATTCATTGATTAGCCATAGAGAAAACTGAACTGCATGAATATCCTTTTCTACGGAAGCCCTAAGCGGCCATGCATTATTGTTTTTTCTTTCTTTCTTTCTTTCTTGCTTTCTTGTGATCTCGGCTTCATTTTCTCATGATCTCGACATAACAAAATAGTGTTCTTGTGATTTCGACATAACAAGTTACTTATTCTAATCTGCTATCATTTCTATAGGAACAGCTCATTAACAAACACTCGATGGAGACATGTGGAAATAATCTGCCTTTTTTTTATAAACTTAGCTAATGTTAGCAATCTAACTAGTATTAGCAGTGTATTTTACACTTCAGTTTAGCTTAGCTTAGGTTTAGCTTAGCTTAGGTTAGCTATCTAATAGCAGTGAGGTTCACAAACATATATCAGCAATCCTGTCAGGTTAGCCACCTGGATTATTCAACATTACGACCTGGAGTATGAAAAGCTTGTTGCATACTTTCGTGTTCATGTTTATTATTGACATTTTCAGAAATCCTGTCAGGTTAGCTCATGTTAGCTAGATGTTCTAAATCTATGAAAATACCTTACACAAGTATTTAAGAATGCTAATGAATTCCTTCTTCCAACGAAAAGAATTTTATGTACGTATTCAAAAAGACACGCCGATCCAATAAGGACAAACTATAGTGTGGTGAAGCGGAAGTTTTAAGAGCACACCCTGAGAAGTATTGATCCGCAGAATCACTTCAAGAGAGAGAGAGAGAGAGAGAGAGAGAGAGAGAGAGAGAGATTAGCCTTTAACCCAGACACTATGCCCTGATGACCACTCAGCAAGAGTACAAGATCTAATAAGACCTTTCTCTCTCTCTGTCTTATCTCTCTCTTTAAAGAGCTGTATGGATCCAGTGATGCCATTCAGTCTCCTTCTGCGTGCATGTGTGTGTGTGTGTGTGTGTGTGTGGACTTATGTGCTATTGAAGAAGTCATGTGGTGCCACCTTAATGCGCCCATGAACCAGTGTGAGGATTTTGATTCAATTTTTTAAGTCAGTGTACTTTCTTTTAAAACAAACAGGGTGAGACATGTCAGTGGGTTTGACTTATTTACCCACTCTGACAAACTGATCAATAACTGGCAAAACTGCAATACAAGTCATCTATAACCATTAAAAAAAAAGGGGGAGGGGGGAGGGGTTTGAATGAATTCATTATAAAGAGGTGTGGTTAGGCGTGCTGCTGTGATAGCCAATCAGATTCGTGTGTGTGCTGAGCAGTGACATTTTCAGTGACAGTGACATTTTTCACCAGACAAATGAAATAACAAATGTTTAAAATGTATTTTAATATAAATTTTACTAAAAAATAATGAAGGTCATGTTGTTCCAAAGAAAGCAAAGAGTTAAGAAATCATCTCATCTGAGCTTAGGCATCATGATTTCTTTTCTCTTTTTCTTTCATTTGTTTATGTTTTTTTATTTTTCTTGAATTATGATTCCCCAAGCAGCTGTTCGTCTGTAATCACTCGCTAGTGTGGAAATCTGGAGGAGCGATCATGGAGAAAAGAACATTTTTAAATCATAATTTACTCAGCAGTGTGTTATGTATTCAGTGGCTACAATAACAAATGGGAGAAGAGTGCATAAAAGCCGTCTATAAGATCCTCTGTGTCTACTAATAGTGCTTTAACATCCTGTCAACATCAAAGACTGCGTGTGTGTATGTGTGTGTGTGTGTGTGTGTGTGTGTGTGTGTGTGTTTGTGTGTGTGTTACACACCCTCAAGAGGGATTAGATGATGTATGACCCAGAAAGAGAGGGGCCGAGAGAAAATATGAGACCTTTCTGTAGGCTTTTCTAAAGCAACAAAACACACGTGCGCACACACACACACACACACACACACACACACACTAAAAGACTATAAAGAAATTTTCAAAAAAAATAAAACTTGGAAAAAGAGCAGCATATAACAGGATGTTATTATGCTCTACAGGTATGGAATACATATAATATATAAGCACACATTTATATGTTTATGTTTATGTTTAAGATAAGAATAATCTTTTTTCTCTCTCTCATTTCATATAAATGCGTATATTTAACAGCATTTCATTCCATACAGTATATACTGCCAAATATATATTGAGGAAGACCTACAGTGGAATAATTGTTATATATAGTAACAGTCTGCATTATTATAATTATAATTAAATAAATGTTAAATCAAATAGTAAAAAAAAGAAAAGAACGAAAGAAAGGTCACAATTAAAAGTACAAATTATTTTCTGTGGAAGAATATTAAAATATCTGTATTTATATATGTTGTTCTGAAAACCAGTTTCACCTATGATTATTTAACATTAGGCATTTCAAATATAGAATAAGTTATTTAATGAATGAATGAAAGGGTATATGGTAGGTATAAGTTACTAAGTTATCAAGCATGAGTCTATAATACATAAACCCATAATGAATATAATTATATAAAGTATTAGTTTAAATATAGAATTATTTAACTATTGGTACATCGTTTAAACCCAAATACATATATACGATAAAACCTAGAACATTATATTGTTAATATTTTGTATATAATACTGTATATACTTACTAAATCACATTGCTTTTAATTAAGTAGATGAATAAAAATATGTCAGTAGAGTAAGTGTACATTTTTCTAGTGTTATTTATGTGGTTCATGTCTCAGGGTGGCATCTGTAATAAAATGGCTCTTCTTTGATAAAACTCTAGCATTCGAGAGAGCTATAAATTAACACAGCATGAGCAGGTTTCTTTTTCTCCTGGTTGTTCTGTAGTTGTTGCTGTTATTGTTTTCCATATGGAGTATTGTTCTTTCTTGTACTTTCTTTATATGTATACATACATACATGCGTGTGTGTGTGTATATATATATATGATGAAGTATATATACAGTGAAGATAGCATGTAGGTGATTTAAACCAAAATAAACTTTAAAAGACTTCCATGATTCCATGCCTGCCTTCAGTGTTTACAAATGGCTGTGTATTTTAAAGAAGGAAGTGTATTTTCTCCATGAGAAGCTTCAGACTATTAATAATTCTTTAGAACCAGTTTCAGTGTCTGATCACACAAGGGTTGGCTTTATTTTTTTTATCCCATCATCATTCCCCATTATCATTCCTATCCCTAGAACTTAAAAAAAAAAAAAAAAAAAAACTACATCTAAGTTACATCTGTGTTTATAAAAAAAAGTAATAATAAAGTGAATAGAATGCTTATATAATAATCTATCAATTGTATGAGTGTTTATCACTACAACTGGAAAAAGCGATTTTTATACATAAATTTTTATACATAAAAATTGATCTAAAAATATAAGAATTATAATCACGGCTTTTGCAGAGAACGTGGAAATAAATCTCATATTTGAATAATGTTTTTCTGTCAGATTTCTGATTCTGAGATTAACCTTAGCTTGAATGTTTGTTTGTTTTTTAACTCAGATTTTATCATTTCTACAAAAGCTCAGCCAATCTAATTCAGATTAAAGATTCTAAAAGATTTTTTTTTTTAGGAGAACTGTTTTTATGTCATAAGTAACCAAAGATGTTCTTTACTACTAAAATTCCAAGGCAATTTGTCCTTATTCAATTACAGCTGTAATAACAATAACACATAAAGCATAGAGGAATGCGCTAACTGCCTCCAATATCAGGTGTTACTCATTAAAACAATAGTTACAACCAAAAATGTACCGAAATGTACACTGTTTCTCTGTACCGCAGATATACTTGAATGTTCAAGTCATGTTTGGTTTGCTTCTTTAGTATTGCACTGCTAACAGAGCTAACAATTAGGGAAGCTTACAGCCTCCATTTTAGCATTGCACACCTAAGTCATCACATACTCGCCTCAAAATGTCTTCTAGAATTATTCAGCATATCAAACAGACTAGCTTATATGGTTTCTGAAACCATTTGTTTCCAATGAAACCATGATTTCTGTTATTTATTTATTTTTAAATTTAACAAAACAGTGTCACAGAGCTAAAAACTTCAGCACATACATGTAGTTTCTTGTCACTCTGTACAAGTACAAATTGTAAATTGTAATTGTATATTACAAGTGATTTGCACGATAATACATTCTCAATTTAATTTGCATATTTATATTATTTATACAGACGTATTCTCGCATATTATTAAACCCTTTATGTACACCTGGGGTTATTGTGTCAAACAAATCAGTGTGTGATGATTTGGACATGCAGTTTGCATGATAATAAATTGGCAGCTATAAGCTTCACTTGTTTGTTACTCTTAAGAAGAAAAGTTCAGAAATCAAACATGTCTTGCTTGAATATATTTGAGTTAAGTGGGACATTGTGTACATAAGACATAGGTGTCAAACTCAGAGTCATTGGGACAAACACAACTCACTGCCTTGTTTCATTCAGCTTGAAAAAAGTAATATTGAAATGGCCCAACTTGAATGTTTCAGCCAAGCTTATTTCCACCACGTATGAGTAAATATTATATAGATTTATCTTGCAATTGCAACTTTTTACCTCATAATCGTGAGTTAATATTACATAATTGCAACATTTTATCTCACGATTGCGAGTTAATATTACGCAATTGTGACTTTTTACCTCATAATTGCGAGTTAATATACATAATTATGACTTTTTACCTCACAGTTGTGAGGTAATATTACATAATTGCAACACTGTATCTCACGATTGTGAGTTAATATTAAGTAATTGTGACTTCTTACTTCATAATTGGAAGTTAATCTTACATAATTGTGACTTTTTATGTCACAGTTGCAAGTTAATATTCCACAGTTGCAACTTTTTACCTCAAGATTCCGAGTTAATATTACGCAGGTGCGACTTTTTACCTCAAAATTGCTAATATTCCACAATTGTGACCTTTTTACCTCATAATTGCAAGTTAATATTACACAGTTGTGACCTACCTCATAATTGCAAGTTAATATTACACAGTTATGACTTTTTACCTCACAATTGCAAGTTAATAATACACAGTTGCGACCCTTTACAGGTGTAATTTTTTTTACCTCACAATTGCAAGTTAATATTTCACAATTTCAAGTTTTTCCTCAAGATTACAAGTTAATATTACATTATTGTGACCTTTTTACCTCATAATTGCAAGTTAATATTACACAGTTGTGACCTACCTCATAATTGCAAGTTAATATTACACAGGTGTGACTTTTTACCTCACAATTGCAAGTTAATAATACACAGTTGTGACCCTTTACAGGTGTAATTTTTTTTTATCTCACAATTGCAAGTTAATATTTCACAATTTCAAGTTTTTCTTCAAGATTGCAAGTTAATATTACATTATTGTGACCTTTTTACCTCATAATTGCAAGTTAATATTACACAATTGTGACTCAGAATATTACACAAAACATTACACAAAAGTCACATTTACATTAAAATAACTAACCATTATGAGGTAAAAAGTTGTAATCGCAAGATAAATCTGTGTAATATTATTTTTATATATATATATATAATTTCGTAAACAAATATATCATTAAAAAAAATATATTTATTAAAAAGATTTTATCACCTAGGCTTAATAGAGCATACAGTTAAATAGTTTCTGTTAGCCATTGTTTTTTCCAGAAACATCTTATTCTACTTTTAGAGCCTAGCTTATCGGCATTTATTGACAGAATAGCTTGATTAACACCGATCAATAATCGATAGTCAAGTTAATATTCAGGCTATACATTGAGAAGTATATAGCCTTACATTAGGGCTCTTCAAGGGCTCACAAAAATGCGAACAATTAACACTGTGTATTAAGAGCTTATGTGTTCAAATGAGATACAGTTTGAAATGTGGATTTCAGTTTCATCTAAGCAACTTAAAAACAGGACCTCTCGTCATTTTATAAAATGGATTCTTTAATAATGAGGATCATCTGAGGAGAATGTCGGATTAGCCTTTGATAACTGAGGAATTGAAACAGTTCCTGATAGTGCATTCAGACTTTTGGACTTTACCACAATGACTTCCCTCTTGCGACTGCGCGGGTAAATTCCTTGTTTCCTACAGAAGCCGTTTTGGCAAATTTATGTCAGGCATCCGCTTCCATTATCGGATTTCCGCCTTATCATGGCAGTTCCTCAATAGCGGGGGCCTTTGCTGAAATTTCAGGTGTTCGGCTACCTGGGGAACAGGTGTGCAGTGTATTTGTGGTCATGGGAAAGTTCATTCGGCGCAGTTCTACATCAATGGGCACCCAACAGTGAGCCATTGATTTTAGTGAATTTGTCTAAATTGGTTTCCTTAAGTGGAGCTATAAGGAGTTGCCGAGGAAGGAGAGTGGGGAATGGAAGTCGGTGGGGGGCGGGTTCTGGGAAGAGCAGTTGCCCATCAATGGAAGTTCAGGAAGTGTGTGTTACGTCTAATGACATGCCGGGGTTTGAGGGAAAGCATTTAGGCTGCTTTTTTTTTGTTCCTGTGTTTTCTTTCTGAGGAGCCACCATATTGAGAGACAAAAGGATGAAAGGATTTGATCAAATCCAGCTATGATAATAAGATTTGTCAAGAGTATCTCTTTTTTGATATATGGGGTTAAATTCTTAATCGAATGCAAATTTCATATGAACACTTGTCGAAATTGATCTTATGAGAAATTCATGACAATGTATGTTCGTTTTATCTGATTTCATACAAATGTTTCATGTTTAATGTTTTTCATACAAACCATAATCCTCATAACTTTTCAATTTTATGAAATTTTATGAAGTGTGAGACCATGTTGGGGTGACATGTGGCACTTGCAAGTTGTTATGTCAAAGACATTCGTATTAAACATCTCACTGCTTACTGATTTACTGATTACCGATTCCCGAGTTTCAACAGATGTATGATATTTTCTGTCGGCCTTGAAAAAAACCCTCGAAACAATAAAGCAACAAGTTATAAAGATGTAAATTAGGATTCACAGCTGTAATGTAAGGGTTATACTCACAGAAGTTAGTTACAGTGACTGATTTTTGAATCTGGTTACCGATATCGTCATCGCGTGAACATTTTCTGTTAAAAGAGAAAAAAACAAACTCCACACACATTGTTGTGTCCATACCAGTGTAATATAACACTGAATATATGCATATTTATTTTAAATTGCCTTCTTAAGGCATGCCGTTATATATTAATATAGTAAAACTCCTAAATACTCACAATATGTAAACCTATTTTATGTAATGCTTTTCCATTTTTAAAAAAAAATGGAATAAAATGTTACGGGATGTGCTGTTAAAGGAAAATATGGGGTGGTGTGATGCGGCCCAACATGTAGAGCGGAGTTTCCACCCCAAACAGTGCATCCTCAAGTCTTTTTTTCCTCTTATCCCACAGCATACAGTAAGTATCAGTAACTATCAGTTTATCGTTGCATTTAATGTTGTGAATAGTCTAAAAAACTATTTAGTTCTTGTTATCGTTTACATTATAGCAGCTATAAACAGTTGTTCCCTCACCAGCCTGTTTTTTTCTTAATGAGCTAATAAGACAAAAAAAAAAACCCAGAGTTTGGCACTGTTTTGAAGACGGTGTCATGTTGTTCCTTTTCCGAACAGTATTTTTAATGGAAGCACATAATCATTCGCCATTTGTAAAAGAAATTTTATTACAAATCCGGTATGTGTGTGTGTGGTAATACATGAGGAGCTGCTGCTCAGGGACTCTTTCCCTGGAAGAAAAAGGGAGAGAGAAAAAAAAAACAGAAAAAATAGTGGTCGCGATTTATGAGCTCATGCTTTCATGGCTTTCACGATGATTAATTTGGTCCAGCAGCACACGGCATGTTTGCATAAGCAGAAAACTTCAAAGCTGCGTGCTGCCAGTGTTAAGAAAATATTGCATTCTGGGTCAGCGCAAATGAATCCACAAGGAGCAGGAACACATTTTTCAGCAACTCTCGCGTCTATATATTATCACCTACACACAGACTGAAATAGGATGGCGCCTGTAATACCATCTAACGCCTAGTCGACATGAAAATAATTTTTGTGTGTGTGTGTGGGGGGGAGGGGATGGAGTCCATGAACATGCAATGGACCCATATGATTATTCATGTCCTGAGTGGTCGAAAAATAACACGAGACACTCCTTTAAATTTAAATCCAAAATAAGGACCCTTAGAATATACAGTATCTATCCTAATACTGCCTTGCAGGCAAGGCTGTCTTTAACCCAAGAGCATGGCTGCCCAATAATGCTGCCTACCTAGATGGCTTCTTCCCAAATGGAACACAAGCATCAGACACCTACTATATATAAAAACACAGTTGTCTTGTCATTATTTCCCACAAAGACGGAACATTTGTGCTTGTAAAAGCTCTGGCACATGTCAGTGTTCACCTCTGAACTTTGAGAGATTGATTCACTGACCTCCATCAATTTCAGGGCGAAATCGCAGTGAGTCTGTGTCGACACCAGCTCCCCTCAGCGTTACGGGTATTATTGGAGTAAATTGATATGTAAAAGACTGTTGAATAGAAATGCAGATTCCCTATCATTACATTTACATTACATTTAATCATTTAGCAGACGCTTTTATCCAAAGCGACTTACAAATGAGAAAAATACAAGTAAAGCGATATATCAAGCAGAGAACAATACAAATAGTGCTACCATACAAGATCCATTAATTGAGTTCCAGAAGAAGCAAAGTGCGCAGAGTAGAGGTGTAAGTGCAATTTTTTTTTTTTTTTAATCAGTTTCCCAAGTGCAACAGTAATGCATAGAATTTAGCTACAAAGGTTGTTAACCTCTTAAGCACAGAGGACACATCAATGGGTCAAGAATTACTTACCATTCCTATTAGTTTCTCTGTAGATACTGAATAATTCATAGTAGCTAATGAACAATACACTCTAGAAGTAAGTAATAAAACACAATAGGATGTGCTGTTATATGAAAATAATCAACAGTGTAATGGTGCAGTGTGGCCCGAACAAGCTGCATTTTTGTCTTATTAACTTCAAGAGAGGCTGGTGAGGGAACGGCTGTTTATAGCCATTCATAAAGAAAGTGATAACAGGAACTAACTTGTAACGATTAGCATATAAAAAGTTTATTATTATAGGAAAATGAGTAGGATAGTAACAGCATCAAACCTCCTCTACGTTGATTATGTTCCCATATCAGCACACCTCATTGAGTTTCTTCCTTAGCTAAATGATATAACTAGACCATCCATTTTCCATACTGCTTATCCTACACAGGGTCATGGGGAGCCTGGAGTTTATCCCAGGGAACTCGGGGCACAAGACAGGGGACACCGTGGATAGGGTGTCAACCCATCACAGGGCACAATCACACACCCATTCACACACTACGGACAATGTGGAAATGCCTATCAGCCTACAACGCATGTCTTTGGACTGGGGAAGGAAACCGGAGTACCTGGAGGAAATCCCCGAAGCATGTGGAGAACGCAAATGCAAATACTGAGCACGTAGAGCAGAGGTGGGATTCAAACCCCCAACCCCGGAGGTGTGAGGTATAAAAAAAATCCAAGATTTATCAGTTAGCATATGCTTCTTCACAGCTGAGGCACGTTTATGAAAACACTATATCCTCATGGTCTTTACATGTGTAGTTGCTACATCTGTTCATTTTTCTTCACAGGATTCTGGCTTTTTTACATTTATTATCATGTTATTGGGTGGGCTTTAGTATGAACAGTATGCCATTTTAAACACATCCTGTGGGTTTAATCTTTAATCGATATACAGTCTGGCATGTGTACTCTAAAAAAACACTGGATTAAAAACAACCCAAACTGAATTATTTTTAGACCAATGACTGGGTAAATATAGGACAGAACACATTTTGGGATAAACTAACCCATCAAGTTGGGTTGTTAATCTTAACCCAGCAAATGGGTGGTTTTTCAACCCAAAGGATGGTTTAATTTTTACAGAAACACTGGGTTAATTTTATTTCAAAAACGGGTTCATATTTTCAGGGTTATTTTTACCCTTTGAAAATGTCAAACATACCACATTATAAACAAATATGTCAACATGGTATCTCCTTTATTTATACACAAGAAGGGGTTCAGAAATGTATCGCTAGAGCTGCTAAAGTGATGTTTATATATAGACTTTGAAGTAAACGACTCAAATGAGTCATATATTTAAGACAAAAACGTCAGACTTTGATCAAAAGAGATGTCGGAAACCTCCAAAAAACTGAGTAACCAACTTACGATCCAGTGGGCATTGCAAACAAGTAAGCCAAAGCTAACAAAGATAGCGGTGCATTTAACGTCACGTAAACTGGCCTGTTATCACACATTTTTGCTTTTTCGAGTGTACAGTCATGGTTTGTATCAAATATATTGATACAGACCTTGTTTCTCCAAATAAATCTAACTGCGTGTCCACCTGAGGCGAATTTTCAAACAGTCCGCGCCGAGTTGATTTGACCCAAGGAGCTGGGCTGAGGCGTCGGGGTGGGGGAGGGGTGCATTGATTCATCTGTCACTGAAAATGACCTAAAAACTACCCAAGACTGAGAAAATAACTAAATTAAATTGTGTCCACACACACTCTGCTGCCATACACTAAACTCTGAGCATGACTGTATACACATATATTACACATTCAATCACTGCTGAACATTCATGTCACTCACATGGAAGAACCACAACGGGATATAAGAATTAAACACTTCAGGATGTGCAGTTATAGGAATATAATCAATTGTACCCCATTGCTGATTATTCTTACTCTTAAACCAGATAAATGTGCCGGCAATTACAGTATTTAAAGAACATCACATTCAGTCTACCAACACCTTGTGAACAGTTATCATCAAGAAGTCCTAACCATAAAAACTGCAGTGATCTTTTGCCATCATGACATCATTTCCTGCAACCAATTGGTCTCGCTTAGGTTTTGTTTTATCAAGAAATACTTACTTTTGGCACATTGCCATCAAGAGAACTCAATTTCCCAGCTGTTTTTTTTTTCTGTAGTTAAGGCGCATTATGATGACAGTCCAGTCACATGACACTAAATTTATGCGTAATTCTAGTGCATTTCCTGTCAGAAACGCTTCCACTAATCTTTCAGAATGAGGGGAAGTGAGAGAGAGAAGGAGTAATAAACGAAAGTGTGCGAGAGAAACAAGAGAGAGGGTTAATAAGTGAGAGATGGAAGATGGAGAGACGGATCAGGTCCAATCAGAGTGAAGAGGTCGAAGGTTGTTCTTATCACTCCCCCTCACTTTTCTCCCACAATCCCGAGCGACAGAGCGGCCATATCGAATGAACAGAGAGAAAGAGGAACAGCCGCTCAGTCCGTGTTTATTTGAGGATTAACACTCATTCCATTTCTGTTCCCTTGTGCTAAGTTGCGCTCTTGTCATTTTTTCTTTCTCTTACACTTTTCTCTCGTTTTCATTTTCCTTTTTTATCCTTTTTCCTTCCACTCTCTCCTGTCTCACTCTTTCTCATTCATTTTCTGTCGTTCACTCATTATCTGTTTCTCTCTCAGACGTTTCGCTATATATCTTTTCCTCCTGCGATCTTTTGCTAATCCATATCTATCTAGATATTCCCTCTTTAGATATTTATATATCTATATATTTCCCTTTCTCTCACCATCTTCTTCGCTTTTCTTTTCTCTCTCGCTCTCTCTCTCTCTCTCTCTCTCTCTCTCTCTCTCTTTCTCTCTCTCACTTTCATACGTGTTCTTTCTCTATTTCTCGGTGTTACTCGTCCGTTACCAGCACTTTTTTGGGGCAGTTTGTCTCTCTCTGCTCTGCCGCTCGTGTAAACAGACTCCCCCTCGCTCCACTCATTCATCCGCACACCACCTTTGATCTGTCCATCCCTCGAGGGTCGCGGTCAGAGAGGAGGTCATACACACACGCACTCACATTACAGCTACTGTTAACACACACTCTCAACAGAAGTCCATGACCAATAACAGCTTTAATTTCATCACTTATTAAATGCTTACCTTTTTTCTTTTTTTTTTTATTAAATGCTAGGGTTTCAAATAAGACCACTTTATTTAGCATGATATGAGTGTGTTTACCTTTTTTTTTTTTTGTTTACTCTTGTGAGATTCCTGACTTTGGATGTCAAAACATTCCATGACACAATGTTGGCATTTGTTAATATGGCAGAAATCATGGCAAGTTAAATAAAGTTAGCAGATGAAGTGTAATTACAGTACTTTACAGTCATACTAAGTGTTTTCTTGGGAATTTATTAACACTTCTGAGGTAAATGTGGACATTCTTGACAGTTTTGTCTTGTTTTTGATGTCACTGTGCCTTTGCATTGTCTGTAGAACACAAAAAAAACACCTCTGTATTAGCTGTTAATCAAAATCATACAACACTTAGTTCCTGTCCACTAATTTGATTGGTTGAGCAGCGTTCCAAGAATACTTATATGTAGTGTAACCATCCTGGGACATTTCACTGTATGGATCATTCTGTTCATCTGGGTTCGCCACATCAACATTCACTTGTAGTTAACAGTTAACTGAAACTGTTAGTATAGCAGGGTTAGTGACATCATCAGCGGACATGGCAAATGATACACTTTTCATGAATATAATATTTTGTCTTAAAATACTGTATGAAGATGAAGCCAGTGTCACTGGATGCACCTTTAACAGGAATGCGTAAATCACTGTGGACCCAACAAATAGCAAGCTAGCCAGCTAGCCAACGGATGGCGTCTTTGGGAACTATTTCCGCTAGCGGAGCAAAAATAAACAAAAACATTTGGCCATATTGTACCTGAAATGTCAGTTACTTGATATAAAACTGTTGTATAAAAGCAATATTGCGCTCACAGTCGTGTGATTATACAAAGCATCTGCATAGCTGTAGTGATTGTAGTGATCTCGTGCCTACAGCCATGTCAATATTCAGATTAATCATACTCTTGCTCGTGCGATATTGCTTAATTGTCCCCTGCTAACAAAAAAAAACAACAGAAAATCTTACAGCATTTGTAATGGGTTTTAATGGTTATAATGGGAATTATATTAGTTTTAATGGAAACTGTAATGGTCCATGTGGGTCTCTACTGTTATTTGTTGCCTTCTATTGGTGGAATGTTTTGTCTAGTGGATACCATTAAGGATCAATAATGGTAATGGTTTTAATGGTTAGCTGATGGTTTGTAATGGTATTAGTAGTTGAAACCATTAGAATTTCTGTCTATTGTTTTTTTTTTTTTTTTTTTTTAGCAGAGTCTTGTTTCCTGTCAAACAACAGAAGTCTACCCGTGTTCATATTACCTAGTTGCAACACCATTCTTCCGACACTTCTTTTGGTTTGTTTTTTAAGAGCAGTTCGACTAAAATATCCACAATGTCCCCTTTTACCTCAAATATAATCAGTGAAGACATATTTGGGGTCTGAAGTAATCTTCTGTAGATTTGAAGTAATACTGCTATGCATATATTTATAAATATTTATACACATAAACCTTTATATGCATAAAATTAATTTGTGCCTTGATATGATACGGGGGTTTGTGATTTTTTTTTTTTTTTAATTTTTATGAATGATATTCCTGACTTTAAAAAGTTTGAGTTTAGTTTCCTTTCAAGTTTTCTTGTCATGAGTGGATGAGTTTCGCCTCAGGACATGAATTATGTGTCCATTCATCACCGAACTCTACGGGCTGAGAACAGAGAGAATGCAAGAATGATGTTTTTTTGACCCATCACACACACACATGCACACACACATGCACACACACACACACACACACACACACACACACACACACATACACGCACACACACATACAAACACACACACACACACACAGGTCATTGCGTGGCTTCAGGCAGCATTCATTCCATGGGAATTAGATACTCATGGTGGCCATATTGCTCTCGAGGTTAAAATGTATACACACGCACACACACACAGACACACACACACACACACACACACACACACACACACACACACACAAATATTTCAGAATGATCTTTTCTTGTCAAAGAAAAGATAAGATTTTCTTATTGGAAGAAATCATATTTCTTCCAACTCACTTTCAGTCACTAAAGGAGGAAGTACACAAGAAAGTTTTCTCACAGTTTCCTTCTCCATCTCATTCTGTCTCTCTTTCTCTTTCAGATTTACTTTCTCTCTCCCTTTCCTCTCCTCGTCTCCCTCACTTCCCTTCTTCCTCTCAAACGTCTTCATTCTTTCTTTCCCCTCCGATCTACTTAAATGTATTTCCTTCTACATGTCTTTCCCCTTCCCTTTCAGTTGTTACCTTTCATCCTCTCATCGTTTTTTTTTATCTCTCTCCTCTCTTTTTCCATCACCGTTGCTCCCTCTTCCTTCCTCTCTGCCTCTCCCCTTCTCCATCACTCCTTCTTCGTTTTTCTTCCGCTCACTCTCTTCCTCTTTCTCATCCATTCTCCCTCTCTCTTCCTTTCTATCCCTTTCTCTTTCACTTACTAATTGCTCTTTCTTTTTTTCTATCAATCTTCTCATTCTTTCACCTTCTTTCACAACTTTGTCCTGCTCTCCTTTCCTCTTCTCTTCCTGTTCTCTCACTACTCACTCTTTTTCCCCTCATTCTCTACTTCCCACACACACACACACACACACTTACAGGTCAGAGTGTAGCTTCAGGCAGGGTACACTCCATAGGGATTTGCTATTCACAGCAGCCATATTGGTCTTGAGGCGAAAACGGAGATCTTTTACTCGGTCTTCTTCTTCATGAGATCTTTAGAAAAGCTAACAAAAGATGTGACACACCTGTGACTGGTGATCCAACCTCAAAAAAGTCCTAGCCTTCGGCGGAGTCCACCACATCAAACGTGGGCATTGCTCTGAGCTTCTACACTCCCACTGACACCTGAGTTACTCAGCATCGGAGCTCATAAACGCATGGGTGTAATTTTGTTAGATCATTCACTTCACAGGTATTTAAAGAAAGTAATACTTTTCTGTAAATTAGTGGATAGCTCGATTTCTTCATCTGTGTTCACACGATGCATTTTATTGTGAAGAGTCATTGCAAATCACAAATGCAACTAACCTTTATCATATGATGAAACAGTTCTGGCCTGGTGGGCGCGGTATCTTCAAGGATGACTCCGCCCCCATCCACAGTAAATTATACTGTCGAAGTTGCCAGATCGCAATACAATTGAACACCTATGGGACATTTTGGACGGACATGTTCGGCCGGTTTTGGTGTGATTTCAGCAACATTTTCTTGATACCAATATCTTTGGCAGAACTCTATAAGAAACTATGCAATAGCATGCCAGATTATAGGATGATGGTCATCTAATGATAGATTACAGATTATGACTAGGATTGTCTTTATTGTTTAACCTTTTGTTCGTTTGTTAAAAAAAAAATCACAAAAATACTCTGCTCTCATGGATATCAAGCAATTGCAAACAAAACAGGTTTATTCAAAATAATATATATTTGTTAAATAAAGGTGCGCAACTATTATTGGCACCCTTTTAGTCAATACTTTGCGCTACCTCCCTTTGCCAAGATAACAGCTCTGAGTCTTCTCCTATAACGCCTGATGAGGTTGGAGAATACATGGCAAGGAATCTGAGACCGTTCCTCCATACAGAATCTCTCCAGATCCTTTACATTTCAAGGTCCACGCTTGTGGATTCTCCTCTTCAGTTCCCCCATAGGTTTTCATTAAATATCTGTTATATGACAGAGTTATTTATATGATAGAGTTTGTTATTTGATCTGATATTTGATAGAGTCCATGATGCCATGAATCCTAACAAAATGTCCAGGTCCTCTGTCAGAAAAACAGCCCCAAAACATTAAAGATCCACCTCCATATTTAACCGTGGGCATGAGGTACTTTTCCATACGGCTACCTCTCTGTGTGCGCCAAAACCACCTCTGGTGTTTATTACCAAAAAGCTCTATTTTGGTTTCATCTGCCCATAGAACCTGATCCCATTTGAAGGTCCAGTAGTGTCTGGCACACTGAAGACGTTCGAGTTTGTTTTTGGATGAGAGTAGAGGCTTTTTTCTTGAAACCCTTCCAAACAACTTGTGGTGATGTAGGTGACTTCGGATTGTAGTTTTGGAGACTTTCTGACCCCAAGATGCAACTAACTTCTGCAATTAATAATAATAATAATAATAATAATAATAATAATAATAAACTTTATTTTATAAAGCACCTTTAAAAGCAGCTTCTCAAAGCGCTGTACACAAATTAAGCAGTACACAGAAAAATAAAACATAAAAGTTAATAAGAACAACAACAACATTAATAATAATAATGATAAAACAATAATAAAAAAGACATCAGCAGTCAAATGCAAATTTAAAAAAGTGTGTCTTAATTAGAGCTTTAAAAATGTCAAAGGTCTGAGCTTCCCTGAGTTCAGGAGGAAGAGAAGGAGCGTAGACAGAAAAAGCCCTGTGACCCATAGATTTTAGGCAGGTTTGTGGAACAGTTAACAAACAGTTAGTCAAACGGGTTCCAGTAGTGTTGTGTTTGCAATTGTTTGATATCCATGAGAGCAGAGTATTTTTGTGATTTTTTTTTTAACAAAAGATCAAAAGGTTAAACAATAAAGACAATTTTTCACAGCCTTCTTTGACACTGGCAGAACTTTATCATCGACTGCCTTTGGTCACAATGACACTAAACTGGCTGCAAGTGAATCTCAACTCATGATTAAAACATCTTTTTACGACGTGTGATTTTTGTCTACAGCAACAAAATTGTGCCAAAAGTAATACAATGTAAACCTGTCTTTAGCCAGCGCTCTCTTTCACCGTCATCAAAACACCAACTGAGGGAATATCTTTTGAAAGAATTGTGTTTATTCTCCAGCGCACTTCCAGAGACTTGTAGCATCGGTGCTAAGGCGCATTGAAGCTGTTCTGGAGGCGCATAGTGGCCCAACATTTTACGTAAACCCACTTTGGGGGCTTTTTGCTGCTTTTATTTATTTTTTGCACCATCTGTATATAGTACTCAGAATAAAATTAAAAGATTTTTAAAAAGACTGTAAGCCTTGAACATGTTCATCAGCACTGATCACATGATCTTATTTAGGGTACTTACCCCCAAATCCAACCTAAGACCAAAAACAAATCTTCTGGTTATTTGTAAGATCATGAGACTTATTTTGACAAGTAAGATATGAACTTTGACCTGAAAATCTGACAAGATGTCTGATGGAGCCGTCTAAGCATGTACTACACTAATTCAGTAATTCCACCCTGATTCATTTCTTACCTCGTGAACTTTTACTGACCGCATTAGAATGATTTCATGGATGTCAACGAAAATTTCAGGTCTACGAGTGCAGTCATGGTAATTTTTTGTGGGGTTTTTTTTCTTTGCATTTAAGAGGATTTACGTAGCAATAATATCTGCTTACAGCTCACCATTTTCAAAGAAGACATCATTTAAAATGTCATATAAGCAGCACAATGGTTCAGGTATTAGCTTAAAATCAAACAAAAAATATTCACACAAAATTTGTTTTGAAGACTATAAAATATTTTCATTTCATTTTTCCACTCTTTATTAAATAATAACTTGTTTTCTGGGGCGGGTCTTCAAAAATGACGTTGGACAGTTAAAAGGCACAGAAGCAGCTACATTTTTAGTATGATGTGCATTTGCGTACTGGAACATGACAGGCTTTTATATTTTATGATGCAATACACTCTTTTGTCATATGCTCAGTATAAACTCAGTGACATGTTTAGATGCTCCTTGTTCTCTGCAGGATTTTGCAGTTTAGTGCAATACAGTGCCAAGTGTCACACACTGACTACTCTGCACACTGAAAATAACTCCACTGAAACGATTTAAAGGGGCAGTTTGGAAAAAAAAAAAAAAGCCATTCCTTTGTTGATTTGGATATATGCTTTGGGTCACTGTCATGCTAAAAGGTGAACTTCCATATTTACTAGGAAGATGCTTGAATGCTTTGCACTAAAATCAACTAGTATTTGTAGCTATTCATGATTCCCTCCACCTTGATAAAAGCCCCAGTTCTGGCTGAAGAAAAACAGCCCTAAAGCATGATGCTGCCACCACCATGCTTCACCGTGGGTATGGTGCTCTTAGTTGATGTCTTTAAAATACTTTAAAGTTGGTGTGTACATTACAGGCTTGTTATATTCAAACACTATTTCTTACTGAATAAAGATAACAATACAAATGTGTGTGGTGTAAAAAATATGAGATGATTGCGTTCAAGGCTACAAGATGTTATCTGACACATTTAACCAACAGTGTTCACTGAACTGAATGGCTTTTTCCTTCTACTGTACAGTTCATTAACAATTATAGTTTTGGGGCACGCCAGAAGCAATGCTACAGGAGATTGGAAGGTGGAATTGTGTAGTAGAAACGATTCAAAAGATAATATAGTTCCAATTAGATTTATTTATTTATTTATTTGTATTTTATCTTTTTAAATACATAATTACGACATGTTGTTATTTTGAGAAAGTGCTTATGTGCTACTGGCTTTACTGAGCCAAACAAGGTCTTTCAACGTGAGTGTGTGATGATTTATGGGTACAGTTTGTCCAATTATAAACTGGCAGCTATAAGCATCTTTTACCTGACAACTACTGTATATTGTAGCTCAAGTACTAAACTAAACAAGCAAACATCAGACACCAAACTTGACTGATTGACTGAATTTGGGGGCAATAAAGTGGATATTTTTTTGGCTGAACTGTTTCTTTAACACTGAAATATAACTAATATTTGGGATCTAGATCTTGTCAGTTTTACCTCAGCTCACCTCTTTAGGGAATCACATAATGCATCCTTTGCCCCAAGTCCCACTAATTCACTTTAACTCATTATCTGTGTGCAGAACATCATATTTTATTCACACCTGGCCATTAATAACTAAACACAGCCATACACACCACAGGCCTGAGGCAGGATGGCTCAGAGAAACACGTACGCATGTGTGTGTGTGTGTGTGTGTGTGTGTGTGTGTGTGGCCAGTTAGCACCCACTGATGGATCTCCTACGTGTCTTTGGGACTGAAAACCTCTCGGGCCCTTAGTGTATCGAATTGCCTGTTAATTATACTGACTTCAAACCAGTAGCTGCTGACGCACTTGTGTGTGTGTGTGGGTGTGTGTGGGTGTGTGTGTGTGTGTGTGTGATGCCACGGCAAGAATTAAAGCCAGAACAACCTGATGATATCTCCTACACTTCCTCATTAAACTGTATTAATAATAATAATAATAATAATAATAATAATAATAATAATAATAATAATGAGAAGAAAAAATAATATTTCTTAAGACTGAGATTTCTCTTTTTTTAAACTACTTAGTTAGCTAAACTATGAAACCCTATCTATTTTCAATTATAGACGCTTCGATAATGAGGATCAGCTGTAAGTTTTTGTAAACTAGCGTAATAAATTAGGGAATTATGAATGTAATTCCTGAACTCCTTTTGGACAGCAAAATAAAAGAAAACAAATCATGCTAAATTGATAATCAATGCATAATTGAAGTAACATGGTCCTCTTTAAGAATCTTTCCACATGATTGACATTGATGGAGTCGATATTAGCTATTAGATTTTGGTTAAACTACAAAGAAAACATCAGAGAGCTCAACTTTGTTGGCTTTGGACTTGAAAAGTTCCTTCCTGTTCATGGAGATTTTTTTTTTTTTTTTTTCTGTGTTTCTTTTTATTTTCCAGAAATGTGTTTTGTTCCTCAGTTGATGGTGGGATTTCCTGAAAACACACCACAGTAATAATGAAAATGTGTTCCAGCTGAGGAAAAGAAAAGCATCTCATGAACATAGATTTTGGTGAGGCAGAGCAACTTTAATAACAACATAGTCTCAAACAATATTAAGTTGAGAGACTAATTTTACTATAACTGACTTATAGTATAGGCTACTTTATACAACACTAAGTTCCGGTCCACTAATTTGATCGGTCGTGCGGCATTCCAAGAGTGCTTATATTTAGTAGAACCGCAGTGGGACGTTTCACTGTGTGTGTCACTGTGTGTGTTCGTCTGTGTTCACCACATAAAATTCCACTTCCTAGTTTGAAACAGTTACTACAGTAGTGTTAGAGATGACATTGCAAACTATATTTTTCATGAATATACTGAAAATTTTTACTTTAAATATACAGCGGGGGAAATAAGTATTGGACCCGTCATCATTTTTTTTTTCAGTAAATATATTTCCAATGAGGCTGTTCACATGAAATTTTCACCAGACATCAGTATAGACTCAGGAAATCCGCACATATAAAGAATTCACAACATTAAAGTCCGTAAATAAAGTTATGTGTAATAAAGTGGAATGACACGGGAAAAAAGTATTGAACACGCTAAGAAAAAGCAGTTCTCCAAGGCAAGGTAAGGCAAGGAACCAGCCGAAATCTGTAAGTAGTTATAAAGTAATTATACCTCCTATCTGTGCAATTAATATCAGCTGGGTTAGTAAATTGAATGTCTATAAAAATGCTTTTCATTATCAAGATATCACACAAGAAACATCTCATGATGAGTAAAAGCAAAGAGCTCTCCCAAGATCCTCGCAACTTTATTGTTGTGAAACACATTGCCAGTCAGATGAAGAAGAAAAGGAAGAACAGACAGCAATGTTAACAGGAATGTACAAATCACTGTGAGTTAGCTAGTACGTGAGTGTAGCTTCTTTGGGATCTATTTCCGCTGGCAGAGCAAAAATAAACAAATCATTTGGCCATGTTGAGTCCGAAATAGCACATTTGCCTTGCACCTCCAGGGTTGGGGGTTCGAATCATGCCTCCACCCTGTTTGTGCAGGGCTTTGTTCTCCCCGTGCTGTGGGGGTTTCCTCCGAGCACTCCGGGTTCCTCCCCCAGTCCAAAGACATGCACTGTAGGCTGATTGGCATTTCTAAATTGTCCACAATCTGTGAATGGGCATTTCAGTGTTGCAATTGTGCCCTGCGATGGGTTGGCACCCTGTCCAGGGTGTCCCCTGCCTTGTGCCTCAAGTTCTCTGGGATAGGCTCCAGGTTCCCTGGCAACCCTGTGTAGGATAAGCGTTATGGAAAATGGATGGATGGATGGATGGATGGATGGATGGAGAACTGGTGTGATACTGCTTAAATCGAATGAAGTTTTAAAATAACTATGGAACAGAGAGTTGAGAGTTGACACTATACAGTTATCCAGCATACAGTATACAATCTAGCAACTCTTTCTTAGTGTTTTTACACTTACCTTTGTTCAACGGTTTTCAAGGTAATATCATTACCCAGGGATTATAGCTTTCAGAAAAATATCCAGCCATACTACATCTCAAAAAACACAGGTATTTCTGATATACAGACATTACCCACTCCACAATCCCCTTTCCTTCTCCTCAACTTTGCAATGTAGGTTACGGTAGAAATGTCTGTACATCTCAAAAACATTGTCTGTACTACTTCCCATGAGCATGGGGCACCAGCGTATGGGGCAGAGTGAGTCTTTTCCCAGTGGGCGTTTATTAGCATTTGTTGACTCTCATTTTCAATCATTAGAAACTCAGTTATTAGGTTAAGGTATATTCTTATTATTAGGTATAATAAGCTTATATGTCAAATAGCATATTTTTTTTATCATTGATCACTCAAAAAAGTTGTAAATGAGAATTTTTTGTCATTTGTTGAATTTGCTGATACACCTGCCCCAATGGAAAAGCACTGTGTTATAAATTTCTGCAAGATTTTTGCAACTTTTTTTTTTTAAAAAAGCACCGAAAATAAATGACTAAAGGCTTAGAGCGATCCTCTTAAAAACGACAGGCTAAACATTCAAATGTATGCAATAGCGACAGAATGTTTACCTGCAGCATTAATCAATTCAATTCAATTCGATCCAATTTTATTTGTATATAAGAGAACTAGTCTCCTTTGAACGGTGGAATAGTTCAACAAACAGACTTCATGTAAAAACCATAACGAACTTTCTTTTACTTTCACACTATCCGTTGTGACCCAGATGAGGACGGGTTCCCTTCTGAGTCCGGTTCCTCTCAAGGTTTCTTCCTCTTAACATATTAGGGAGTTTTTCCTCGCCACCGTCGCCACCGGCTCACTCAATTGGGATAAATTCACACATTTAAAATCTGTATCCCATGTTTATATATTTCTATAAAGCTGCTTTGAGACAACGACCATTGTAATAAGCGCTATACAAGTAAAATTGAATTGAATTGAATTAATATGCGTTACTAATCCGACTGAGAATTCGATCAGAAATTCCTCTCCAATCGAATGAGGTGGGTTATCCGTTAAATAATCCCTTAAACAGAAGAATAATAGTCATTTAAATGTTCGTCTCTGATTAATTTTACTGTCAGAATCTGCTTCTTTCAGCAAATGTGTGTTTGGGTCTTGATGCACTCACGCAATAAAATGGTCTTGTAAGAAAACACAGCTCATGTTACAGATGTTAATCGATTTAAAATGATTGTGAGGTTGGCTTGGCATCAAAACTCACATTTTGAGGCAGATGTAGGACCTCACTAAAGATCTGCATTTAATATTTGCCAGAAATGGTAAATAAAAGCTTTATTTCTTGTACAGTCATTCCCACACTGTCGGTGATATTAGAAGATGAGTAAAAGCATTATAGTGATGGATAACGTCTGGTATGTGAAAATTTTAAAGTAAAGGAATCGTGCGAAAAATGTACAGTGTGAAAATAAAATTCTGAAAATAAAAATTCTAAACATCATGTGAAACACCAATGGGAAAATAAATGAATCAGGTGAAATCATGTGAAAATGAATACATAATTTGTGAAAGAATCACGTGCAAATAAATCCATTGTTGAAATAATTAACATGCGAAAAAATTAATTCGTCATATGAGAAAATTGTGTGAAAATAAATGAATAAAAAATGTCAAACGAATGAAATGAATAAAAAAAAATGAATGTAAAAATGACATTTAAAATGACAGTTCATTTACCGACCGATGTGAAAAGAAACGAATCCATGTGAAAATAAATGAATCATTTATAGTGCATACTTTATACTCACTTACTGTAAGTACTAATTTAACAGCAACACTAAAACACTACGTTCTTTCCATTATGAAAAGCGTGAACTGATTTCACTAAAAATGAAATTTCATAAAATTCATTTCATTCTGTTTACAGATGTTCACCCAGATGCAAGGCAGGCTTTGTGAAATGTAATTTTTGGAAACAAATCACTCGACCAGCAGCCAAACAAAAAAAGTTGCTTTTTTGTTTTGGTTTTTAACTTTTCTTGATTTTAATCATCTACATTTTTAGCATTTATACAATTTACAGATATTTGTGTGATTTTTATGTTGTTGTTTTTTTTCTTTTTGATAAACTCAGATCTCAGACAACATACCACATGATTTAACAGTTTTGGCTGCACATAACGTGTTCATTTAAAAAATGTATTATTCATTTTAGAACGTCTGTATTCAGATGTTTAATAAAACAATATAATATAGATATATAATAAAACAGACAAAATAACACCTTGGATAGATCTTTGTTATACTATAGCAAAAGAGAAAGCAGATATATTTTAAATATTTTAAATAGATACACAGACAGACAGATAGATAGACAGACAGACAGATAGATAGATAGATAGAGTGCATGTGTGATTTTTTTTAACAGTAGGTTACTGAGATTAACGTTTCTTTAGAAGTGAAATTTGAACAATGTGTTTAATTAAAGTCTGAAATTCAATATTGAAGAGCTTGTGTGTGTGTGTGCGTGTGTGTGTGTGTGTGTGTGTGTGTGTGTGTGTGTGTGTGAGTGTGTGTGTAACCCACAGCCAGCAAACATGCTTTCCATATAAACCTCATCAGCGTTTATTCATATTTCCTCAGAGTGAATATGATTTAAGACGTAAAAGTTTAAAGCTGCGTTTTAGTCGGCTGGTTATTTAGAAGTCAAATGAAATGTTGCGTATAGATATTAAACATGACCGCTAATATTCATTACAATTGTTATTAAAAAATGGAAGTATATTAGAAGCAATGTATTACCCAGGTGTAAACCGGTGATCAAATCAGTGTGATATTAAAGATATGAATACAAATCATGTTCAGTTCGGATGGGGAGTAATAAATATAATTATGTTAATATAAAATTCAATTACTGAGATTAGAAACAATTAGACTTCCTGTATATAAATATGAACATGATGTAATCTGAGCTCATTTACATGCACGATCAAAAAACATGCCTTTTTCCTCTTCTTCTTCTTCTTCTTCTTCTTCCCCTTCTTCTTCTTCTTCCCCTTCTTCTTCTTCTTCCCCTTCTCCTTCCTCTCCCTCTTATTATTATTCTTCACCTTCTCCTTCATCTTCTTCTTCCCCTTCTCCTTCTTCTTCTTCTTCCCCTTCTCCTTCTTCTTCTTCCTCTTCTTCTTCCCCTTCCCCTTCTTCTTCTTCCCCTTCTTCTTCTTCTTCTTCTTCTTCCCCTTCTTCTTCTTCTCTTCTTCTTCTTCTTCTTATTATTATTATTATTATTATTATGTTTGTTAACATCAAATCATAAGCCAAAGCAGAGAAGAAGAAAAATGTTAGACATTAACTATTCATTATCTATCAATAAGTTATAATGGACTGGGTCAATCAGTGTGTGTATGTATATATTGCAATAATAATTTTTTTATATATATATTTTCTTTTCTTTAGACAAAGATCTCAAATTATACATTAAAGATTAAATAATCTGGTCATTTAAAACAGCTACAAAAACTCAACAACTTTTTTACAACTATAAACAAATGACAAATAATGACGTAACAAAATCAACAAAGGTAAAAAAAAAAAATTAAACAGTGTACACTTTTATTGTACAATTATCTTTTTTGTTTTGTTTCGTAGTTACAATGAAGTCATCACTGGCTGTTTTTTATTTCCTGTTTCTGTTTATTTTCCATGCAGTCGCAGCGCCATCTGCAGGACGATGATAGTAAACACATGCCAACCATCATTAATTCACATGATGATGAACTGACTCACGATTGACAGAGTTGATTCTTCTCAGGGTTTTGTTCGTTCTGAGCTTCATCTGAGTTAGTTTTAGGATTATAAACGAAGTGTTACGGTATTCTGTAAAATTCAAAGCAGTAAAAGGTACACTTCACTGTGTCCTTTAGCTCTTGCTAGTTCTTACATCTTTGTATAATTATTTAACTTTGTGTGCAAGTGAAATGCAAGTGTGTGAATATAATGGAAAATTCATTGAGAATCTATATATCTATTAGTCTACAGTGGATATAAAGATCTCCACACTCCTGTTAAAATTGTTGTTGTGATATAACACCCAGCAAAATTCCAGTGAAAAGCCAATAGAAATGTTTTGGCGGTTGGACGATAAAAAAAAAAAAACGCACCAAAAAAAAAAAAACATTCAAACTCATGAAGTGATTCTGATTTACCCCAAATAAAGACCAGCTGTTTCTGTAGGATTTTCTTCACATCTTCTTGGTTTCGTCCGATTGCTGAAGCCATGGTCTGCAAAGAGCTTACAAAGCATGAACAAGATCTCATTGTCAAAGGTATCGATCAGAAGAGGGGTACAAAAGAATTTCAAAAACATTACATGTACCATGGAACACTGTGAAAGTCATCATCAACAAGTGGAGGAAATGGGCCACCAGAGTGACATCACAAAGATCATAAAGTCTTGAAACCTTATCAGGGAGGCTGCCAAGACACCTACGGCAACATTAAAGAGCTGTAGGAATAACTGGTCACTCCCTGCATGTGACAACAATCTCTCATATCCTTTATGTCTGGGGTATAAGGTAGGGTGGCTAGACGGAAGCCCTTTCTCACAACATCCAAGCCCACCTAAATCACCCCAAATCATGCGGAATAATATGTTATTGTCTGAAGAGGGGTTTTTTTTTTTAGTAATTCTTTGCCACAAAAACAATACAGCTTCGCCCAAAGAATGCCACACCCACGGTGAAGCATGGTGGTGGCAGCATCATTCTACAGTGCTGCTTCTCTTCAGAGAGATAGATGGAATCATGGATATCTCCAAATATCAATCTGTTTTGGTGGCTCAAGGGGTTGAAACAAGCTCAAAACCTCTGGGTTCCTGATCAGAAGGTCGGGGGTTCAAGCCCCAGCATAGCCAAGCTGCTACTAAGTCCCTTAACCCTCCCTGCTCCAGAGGGGCTGTTTCATGGCTGACCCTGTGCTCTGACCCCATACCTGGGATATCCGGAAAAAGAATTTCACTCTGCTGTAACATATATGTGACAAATAGATGCTTCTTCTTCATCTTCCAGCACAATAAAAATCCAAGTCAGCTAAGGAATGCCATCAGAAGAAGAAGATCAGCGTTTTGGAATGGGTCCAGTCAGAATCCAAATCTAAATCCTATCGAAAACCTGTGGAATGACTTGTGCCCAGTGCCCAGGAGAGCCCATGCGGATTGATAGATCTGGAGCATTTTTGCAAAGAAGAGTGAAATACAATTCCCAAATAAAGATGTGCAACGCAAAGGGTGCTTTAACAACGTAATAGTTAAGGGGTGTGCACACTTATACAATCAGATTATTTTGGGTTATTGTAAGTATTTTCTCCCTAAAAAATTTCTGTTGCTTTTTCACATTTAAGCTGGAAAAAAAAGATCTGACACGATTTATCTTGGCTTCCTTTTTTAACATCACCAAAAAAAAAAAAAAAAAAAACCTGCAATTTTAACAGGGGTGTGTAGACTTTTTACATCCACTATATCTAGCTGGATAGCTGTCTGTCTGGCTATCCACTCAGCTATCCAGCTGACAGAGTGTCTGGCTGTCTGTCTGCCTGTCTGTCTGCATTCCTCAAGTCCTTGTCAATCACTGGAACAACTGCTCCTTGATTAAGGAATTGTATAAAGAATGTGTTAGAAGCAAATACACACAAAATCATACCACACATGCTACAAATCCAAGATGTGAGCTTGACAGCATAATTATTTATTCATTAAATAATGCCATTTGTTCAGACAAAGAGCAACCACGAATACATTTCTGAAAATGAGAACGGACAGATTACTACCTGATCTTGGATGGCAGAAGTAGACCACTTCTTCACTTCCCTCCCTGCTGAGAGACGGAGGGTCCGGTTTTTATCACCCTGATAAAAAGCCCAGCAGCATGTTCACGTCATGCTTTAGCACAAAGCACACTTCCCATTTCACACACACACACACACACACACCCTTCTGAAGCCCATTTTCTGCAGCTCTCCAGTGCAGATGGGCTACAATATCACATCAAAGAGTGCTTAATGTTTTAGTGCGTCTCTCGGGTTTCGGCACAGTATCGAGTTCAAAACTGTGCTGCGCGTCACACTTGGGTTTTTTACAGTAGACCGAATGGATCATGGTCCATAATCAGATTAGCACTGGCTTAATGTAGAACAAATTTCACAAGATCCAGCATCAAAGAGCTGCCACACACCCGCTTCTTTCCTAATACAGTATTTAGACTTATTCTAGACAGATACAGAGACAGATGGCCATCCATAAAGCTATTAACGAAAATATGTGTGCCACCATTCATTAAAGCCAGACCAAATTGGTGTTTTTCGATATCAGTGCGTCATAGAGGCTCAGAAACAACTCGGCGTACTTTGGGGTGATTTAAACATTGCTGAATTGGAGGCTTTTCTCATATACACAGTTTGGATGATGCTACAGCTGTTAAGGCTACAAGTTTACCTCAGACACCAAACATGTTTTGACTGATCGAGTTAAAGGGGAGTTAAACTGTGTACATTTACTTTTTTGGGGGTCAAAATGTTGCTTTGAAGGTATTAGAGTTAAACATTTGGGGCAGAAAAACAGACATGCTCTATTTCTAGGCGTCATCTGTCTTCCATAGCGTTTTGAACTGTCTTGGTGAGGCAAGGAATAACTCAATTCAGTATTATTACCTCCCATTAAAATGGCAAGCTATTATAGTTAGCCTGGAAATGGTAATTAATCACAGGATTGTAAATTCCAAAACTAAAAAAAAACGGCTTGATGGCTTCCATGGCTTGTTTTTTTTTTTTTTTTTTTTTTTTTTTTAGGAAATGATGTAAGAACACAAACACAAAAGAGCGAGCTGCATGTCCAGATTAATCAAACCTAGTTTCCTTTCTCTCTCTCTCTCTCTGTTTCCTCATCTATAATTCCTAATCTTGTTTCGTTGCTGATTGTAAGCACTGCATACATAATAGACATCCCCGTCCCCCTAAACTCCAGTCCTGCACAAATAAACACACGAACCCTGATCATCCATCTTCCTCCGACTCTTACAGAGCCACAGCATGACCAGCACGAGCACGGCTTCTGTTTTCTGTCTCTGTGCAAGAGGAGACCAGGAGAAACAGCGAAAACAAATAAGAAACACAGCAGTGCAAAGTAAAATGAAAAGATGAAAAGGGAAAAGGTGACGAAGGAACCTGAAGATTCTTCACAAGATTTAAGGTAGCTAGTGCAAAAATGCTAAATTAAACTGTAAAGCGAGCATCACATTGAACGCTCTCTCTCTTAATTTTACAGTGTTTTTGGGGAAACCTGACTATGAATAATTAAGGCTAGAGTTAGAGATGGGGTCTGGGTAAGGGGTGGATATAGAGTGAGGGGTGGGATTAGAATGATTGGTGGAATTAGAGGGAGGGGTGGGGTTAGAGTGGGGGTGGAGTTAGAGTGAGGGGTGGGGCTAGAATGTGGGGTGGGGTTAGAATGATTGGTGGAATTAGAGTGAGGGGTGGGGTTAGAGTGAGGGGTGGAGCTAGAATGTGGGGTGGGGTTAGAGTGGGGGTGGAGTTAGAGTGAGGGGTGGGGCTAGAATGTGGGGTGGGGTTAGAATGATTGGTGGAATTAGAGTGAGGGGTGGGGTTAGAGTGAGGGGTGGAGCTAGAATGTGGGGTGGGGTTACAATGATTGGTGGAATTAGAGTGATGGCAGGCATTAGAGTGAGGGGTGGAGCTAGAATGTGGGGTGGGGTTAGAATGATTGGTGGAGTTAGAGTGAAGGGTGGAGCTAGAATGTGGGATGGGGTTAGAATGATTGGTGGAGTTAGAGTGAAGGGTGGAGCTAGAATGTGGGGTGGGGTTAGAATGATTGGTGGAGTTAGAGTGAAGGGTGGAGCTAGAATGTGGGATGGGGTTAGAATGCTTGGTGGAATAAGAGTGATGGCAGGCATTAGAGTGAGGGGTGGAGTTAGAAAGAAGGGAGGAGTTAGAGTGAGGGCTGAGGATAAATGAGGGGTGGGGCTAGAGTGTGGGGTTAGAGTGTGGGGTGGGGTTAGAGTGTGGGGTGGGGTTAGGGTGATGGGAGGGGTTAGAGTGAGGCATGGAGTTAAAATAAAGAGTGGAGTTAGAGTGAGGGGTGCAGTTAGTGATGGGAGGAGTTAGAGTGAGGGGTGGAGCTAGAATGTGGGGTGGAGTTAAAGCTGCCTCAAAGTTCCTGACATCAATGAAAGAAATCTGTATGTTAAGTGTTTAAAAATACACAATGAATGAGTGAATGAATCCATGACCAAGGAACAAAATAAATCAACAGATTAACAAATTCAGAGATAAATTAATTATCAAGCAAATAAATAAATGAACAGATCACCAAATAAAATAATCAAGCAAAAAAGGAAATGAACAAATTAATGAATGTACAAATAAATGAATTAAAGAACATAGGGTGAATGAATATGTGAATGAACAAACAAACAAGTGAATGAATAAGCAAATGTTTGAACAATGAAATAAAAAATTTGTTGAATGAATGGATGACAACAGGAATATCAACAAATAAATGAATGAGAGAATAAATAAACAAATGACCGAACGACTGAACAAATTACCAAAAAATAAATAAATGGACAATAAGATAAACAAACAAATGAGTATGTAAATGAACATTTTTTTAAAAAACACAAATAAATGAATAGATGAATTCAACATAATATAAACACTTAGAACAGCAAACGTAAATGTAAATCAATTTGTTTATAATGAAAAAGCTCTACTGGACCCTCCCTCTCATCCCTTATTGACCAGAGAATTTCTGATATGCTATATGCAGCATTCACTCTCGCCATACGTTCATTTGTATTCAATAACTGCAATAACAGCACTCCCTCCAAACAATGACTACGTTTACATGGACAGCAGTAATCTAATTACTGACCTTATAGTGAATAAGACAATATTCTGATTGAGGTGTTTACATGGACAGCAGTAATCTAATTACTGACCTTATTCTGAATAAGACAATATTCTGATTAAGGTGTTTACATGAGTTGCTTTTAGAATATTCCTTTCATGTTCCTGTTTTACATGTTATAGAACATAGAGCGATTAACGGCACACGTCATTACGCCGTCTGACGTTCCCTCCAGAATTTCACGTATCGACATATAGTTGGTCTTCGTTATGGTACCGTATACAGTTTCGGGTGTTTTATTTTTAATCTTACGAAAGCTTCAAGTGCAGTTAATTATTTGTTACGCTATACGTGCTAATAGACAACAGCTCGAAGCCGTGGGCTGCGTCCCAAACCGCGTATTTACCGAAATACATGTATTTCACCTACTATACAGCAGGTAAGTACGCGGTTTGGGACGCAGCCGTGCTCTCTTGTTTGCCGTCAAACGATTGAGCGCTGCCGTGTGTGTACGTGTCCTGACGCAAAATGCGGTGAAAACTCCCACACAACGTTAATAGTGTGTGGACATGTCTGTAATACACGTTAATAAGGTGTGTACATGTCTGTAATACACGTCGATAACGCGACTAAAACAGGAATACTCCACACGTCTTAATTCAATTTGTGTTTGTATGACTTTAGTCGGACTAAGGTAATCAGTAATCACTGTTTACATGCTAGTTTCTTAATCAGAGTGTCGTCTTAATCGGGTTAATATCGGATTATTGTTGTCCATGTAAACGTACTGAATGGCGGAAACATTTCTAGAGTAGTATAGTATAGTAGTGTAGCGTAAATTTGATTTCAGACTGTTTGAAATTTGCGTGTAGAGGTGAAATACGAGGTGTTTTTTGTGGACAGTGTGTAAGGAGTGTGTAATGACACTGAACGCAGCTGAACTCTTTCAACGACGGCTTCAGTCGTAGAGAAACAGCTGCTGGTGGAAGCAACGGTGAAAACTCTAATGTATAATGAACGTGATAACGATACGAAATAAAGTTTTGCGCTGTTGCAGTAAACCACAGTAAATCACAGTTTTCAAACAGGGCTTCAGCAGGAAGTCTGTTTAAACAAGCATGCTAAAATGTTCACAGCTGAGATTTATTAGGTCGCGATTTCAAAACAACGTGAAGCTGAAATAATAAGTTAAAAGTTTAAGTTGGCGTGCGCCTCGGCTAAATCATTAATGAACCAATCGCTTATTGCTTAATCACTCCGATAATAACGCCCCAGCAAAATAAACCTTCTCGCTAGTACGTACATTTTTATTTTGAATTAAACAGTTGAATAGCCACAGGCGACTGTTTTCATTTATTCCACTACGAGAAACAAGTTTAACAGACAGAGCTACATAACTCATGGGCTGTACTGTTTATTTTCATGCATTGTAGTTTTATAATGAATCGATTGTGCTTTTATGTATTATTATAAGCCCTTTTATACAAATGGACCTGTAGAAAATGTCCGGGGAGCAAAACTTGTGTCGTCATCCTGTACAAATAAACCAAACTGAGTGTGCATGTGTGGGTGAGTGTGCGCATTTAAATATAGCACGCTATAACGTTATATCCGAGATATTTCCTGTCTCTAGCGGTCTATATTAGGGGTAAATGAAACTTGAATCACAAACTTCACGTGACATCAGTACTATCCTTTTTTTCCCCCTTTTCTTTTCATACCCATGCTTTACCTCTGATTGTTAAGCTACGTTCACACATGTGTGTTTGTCGCTGTACTATGAAGTCACCATAGTAACATTAATCAGTGAGCGACACGACTAGCATTCCACTTTAGACAACAAATCAGGCTTTCCTGTCTCTAAAATGAAACATTCTGGAGGAAGAGCGCTTGCATATAAAATTCCCCAGTGTATATACGCATCATATCCTACGAGCTGAAGACGCTGAAGCCATTACGACTATCTATCTGCGGCGAAAGTGCAAGTGCTGGTTAGCTTAGCTTAGCTTACGGCCTTAGCGTGTTTAAAGCAAAATAATAGCTAGTGAGTACAGGAGGGTCTTCATTCCCGTTGGTAGTCACTGTACCAAGCTGCTCCAAATTTGCATAAAGTTGAACTTTTCTCAACTTTGTCGCAGCGCTGGACACGCCCACATCTAGTCACCAATAGTCGCCGTCGCTCGCGTCGTCAGAAGTCACCAGCTCTCGTTGAAAATTAACGGTCTCCGGTCGCTTTGTCGCTACGAGTCGCTGTATGTGTGAACGTACTTTTACAAAGCGCTGGCACTGGAGACTCCTTCAAGAAAGTACCAGCGCTGTGGTATAAATAACATCAGCTAACATCAACAAGCCAGCTACTTAAACATTAGACTCTGCTAGGCTAATGCTAGCTATTGTTACCATTACTTCACAGTTGCACCTATTTGTTGTTAAATAGCAGGCCAGTTTTTCTCGGAAGCTTTAGATAAAGAAGTGCAGGGATGTGAATATATCAGTACAACGATATGCTGTTAGAATACCGGAAATATGTTGTAAGTTAAATTGTTAGATGTGAAATATTTTAGATTGTTAATGATGTCACTATACTGATGTAGATGGTTCTGGCGCTTCATATCGCTTCACCCCTTAATTCATTTGTATGATGTAATCTCACTTTGCCCACTGCATGTGCACTTTATTTAGAGAGCAGAAACAAAATGATCTAATTAAAATACCCCCCATCTGCCCCTATATATGTCACTGCCTTGGATAACCTTTTTAGCCCTTTCGCTATGATTAAAGGACCTTCGGCACTCTTTGTGTAGCACACCAGAGGCTCATTTCATCCCCTGTTTCCAGAGAATTCTCCAACCATGAGGCAAAGGCTCCCTGTTGTCAGAATTCGGACGTTTATGAATTGTTTTCGCTGCTAATGTATCTCTGTTCTGGCCTCCGTGAGCTCAGCCGTAATAATTAAAGACACACTGTTTCACCAAACCACATTAATCAGGCTTTATGCAGACTTTGAAGCCTTAATGGAAAACAGCCACGGTTAAGTCTGCTCTCCGTGTGTTTATTGTGTCTGGACAAATTGCGGAAAGATTCTGGCTCTGTATGCTGCATTACAGAGTGGTAATCAGTCAGGAAATCACTAAGGAAGAGAGGAGATTATCAGTGGTTGTGGGTTTGAAGAGACTGTCATGGTTGTTTCAAGACAGAACACAAACTGAGGCTTGTGGGGTCAGATATACATCCTCTGAAGCTTGTTCTCTGTATTGTTGGTGGTGTTGTGTGGATGTTTTAGTTGCAGAGACTCATTTGCACTGAGCTGTTTTCTGCTTTTACTAGCATTCAGGACACTTAAGCAATAAATGAATAGTGAACTGAGGACATCAGTTAATTATTCAAGACACTGTAATATACAGTATGACAGTGGGGCGGCTGTGGCTCAGGCCATAGTGCGGGTTGTCCACTAATCATAGGGTTGGCGATTCGATTCCCGGCCCACGTGACTCCACATGCCGAAGTGTCCTTGGGTAAGACACTGAACCCCAAGTTGCCCCCAATGACAAGCTAGCGCCTTGCATGTCAGCTCTACTACCATTGGTGTGTGAGTATGTGTGAATGGTTAAAAAAGTGCTATATAAGCACAGACCATTTACCATGAACAATATACGTACACTTAAAGGAAAAATCCATTCTGTATGAATCTTTATATTAATCTTCCATGACTTATTATTGATTCAAAGGCAGTTTTTTTTTTTGTTTGTTTATTCTTTTCATCAAGATGTTGGTCTCTTTTCACTTTAGTTAACAGTTTTCTACATTACCCACAATGTTGTTCGACTGCCTGCTGATAATGGAAGTCTTGATTCATCTCTACCTTAAGAGAGCGATGCAGCAGAGCTTTAATCCTTTAGTCTGTCCAGCTTTCTCACCTCTTCATCTGTACACTCTGCTCAAACAGATCAGCTTCCAAAGCTCCTATTAAACACCATTATACTGTGTATACTATTATGTCCCCCTGTAACGTCAGCTTGGTACACACCCACTAACTGCTCATGGGTATAATGAAAATACAGCACCAACCAACTAATCGGCACAAGAATTGCTAATCACATCACAAATATTTTAATATAAACGTACGTAAATGTGTTTCAGGGCAATTTTTACTCTTACTCTTAGATGTAGGCTTGCAGGGGGGCATGGTGGCTTAGTGGAGTTTGCATGTTCTCCCAGTGCTTCCTCCGTGTACTCTAGTTTCCTCCCCCAGTCCAAAGAAATGCGTTGTAGGCTGATTGGCATCTCCAAATCGTCTGTAGTGTGTGAATGTGTCTGCGATTGTGCCCTGCGATGGATTCGCACCCCGTCCAGGGTGTTCCCCGCCTTGTTCCCAAGTCCCCTGGGATACGCTCCAGGCTCCCTGCGACCCTGTGTAGGATAAGTGGTACAGAAAATGGATGGATAGATGTAGGCTTGCACGTGGTATTACTGAAAATCAGTAAAGAAGAGCAGAGAATAATCAGTGGTTGTGGGTTTGAAGAAATTGTGGTTGTTTCTTCAGGATTGTGGGAACTCGCACAATTTTCTCTCTTTTCTTAATGGTGTTACCAGGACTGACCTATTCAACTCTGTAAACTCAGCAAGTGACTATGAAAGAAGCCAGCAGAATGTACCAAAATTATTGTTTCAAACATTATCGCATTTAGGGATTTACAGTCGGTTTAATATATAAATTTCCCTGTTATTCACTATTAATGATGAGATGATGACAATGATGGTGGTGGTGGTAGTGATGGTAGTGGTGGTGATGATGTACAGAATTATTTCTCCATGCAAGTCCTGGTCTTTTCCAATACGCATATTCCGTTCCATTTTCCATTTTTTGTAGTCGTCACACTCACACTCACGTCTGAACCGTCAATCAGTCTGTTGAAGACAAAATAAATACTGAGAGATTGTGAGCTTTAATACACAATGTCCGAGGGAGTTATGGCTATTTAATTTTTAAAAAAGAACCATTTTTAAAGAAGACATTAAAGTACACAGTATACTTGTGGTATGCTGGTAACATCCAAATCTCACTCTTTTACTCTGTTTTCTATCCACCACTTCATCTCCCTCTCATTTCTCCTCCCATTCTCTATTTACAGGACTACACACATCCTTAATGGCTAGTCACAACAGAATTAGCTGGGTTTGTAATGTTTTAGCCCTGCATGTCATGACCCAGGCTCTGGCAAAGACACACTCACTGAATCCAGGGATTACTGTGTTCAAAGGTTAAACAGGCTTCTTTTTTTCTTTCTTTAATCAGAAATACACTGAGAGATTATGATGTCTTAATCTATTGTGTATTTCAGTGGTTGCTAAAGATACTCTTCCAGTAGTGTATCATCAATTCTACATTTCTAGTGCATTTTTGTGCTTCTAATTTAAAGCTGGGTATTACATGTATCTGTAATAATGTTACTGTTAACATAATATCTTTATTAGACTAATTCACTAATAATAAACTCTGTAAATTGAGTACATACTCAAGGCATGTTGATAATATTACACAGACACACTCTCAGTCCAGGGATCTGGGGACCTGGGTTTAAGGTCAAATTGTCAGTCATGTTTAATCGTAAAGATATTTCCAAATTGTGCTGACAGACACTTGATTTTCTTTCTCTCTTTTTTTATTTATTTTAAAAGAAGATATGTGTTTCATATTAAAATGATGCTTTAGAACAGAAAGCGTCTAAACCAATGCTATGAGATATTAAGGATGATTAAGGATAGCTGATAAAATTGTGGTATAACTAATAATATCACTACACAAAATAGGTTTTAAATGTTTGTTCATAGCTGCATATATTCATATAGGTTAATATATGATTTAACAGCTTCCCCAGAGAAAGTGCCTGTAGTCCATATTTTTGAGGCACAGCACCACCTGGTGGTTTCTTCTGCACAGTACCACCTGGTGTTGGACAGTTACAAAGTAGCTTCTCACTAGAATTTTAGCAACTTACCGATATTTAACAAATTTAAAAATAATTAGACATCATATACATAACTTATTATTATATAACTGTGATATCAAGAATGCACCATGTAAAAATAAATACATTTATTCCTGATTATGATATGAGATGAACAGATGTATGAATGTTTGAGTCTTTCTGAAACATTTTTTAAAAAACTAGATTAGAAAAATCTATTTTACAGCTATGCCTACAGCAGTAAATGTGTGTTAGTGATAAAGTTCAGCTTTAAGTAAAGTGCTTCAGTGTTGCTTTCATAATAATCCTTCAGTAGTGCTTAAAGTTCAGTCTTTTCCCCGTGTTACAAAATCCTTTCCACGAGTAGTTGTAAATAGTTAGGGTCTAGGTTTACAATGCCTACACATATAGAACTATAGGGATGATATATGAGCTGAGGAACATTGCTTATGATATTCATATCATTTAATGTGAAATGAATACTTTATCCCTCTACTGCATGAATAATTACATTTACATCACAAATATGTTGAATAAGTTCATCCATCCACCCATCTATCTTTTATACCGCTTATCCTACAGGGTTGCAGGGAACCTGGAGTTTATCCCAGGGAGCATCTGGCACAAGGCGGGGTATACCCTGGACGGGGTGCCAATCCATCGCAGGGCACAATCACACACACATTCACACCCCCATTCATACACTACGGACACTTTGGACATGCCAATCAACCTACCATGCATGTCTTTGGACTGGGGGAGGAAACCGGAGTACCCGGAGGAAACCCCCGCAGCACGGGGAGAACATGCAAACTCCGCACACACAGGGTAGTGGTGGGAATCGAACTCTCAACTCTGGAGGTGTGAAGCGAACATGCTAATCACTTTGACACAGTCTATTTACCTGTAACAGAACATGGTAATGTGGTTGTAAATACTTTTATTTCAAAAGTTAAAGGTTTATATAAATATTACATCAAAACAATGGCATTAAACCATTAATAACTTCTTATGAAACATTGTCCTCGAGCAATTATTCAAGACAACTCCACACACACAGGGCCGCGGCGGAAATTGAACCCCCAACCCTGGCGGTGTGAGGCGAACGTTCTATAAATTAGTTCAATAAATAAAAAATATATATATATTAGGGGGTGTAGTTGGTATATTGTTGCTTCATGGCAAAATGTGCAATGGTGGAAAGTATAGTCATACTGTGTATATATAGTCAAATAATTTAGCATATAGTCAAAAAATAACACAAAATGTATGAGATGGCACTTTTTTTGTTATGTCGAAGTTAAAGTAACTGTGTTGATTTATGTAACTATGTAACTTTTTCCAGTTACATAGGAAACTAGTCGTTTTGTATTACTAATTAAAAAATTGGAGCGCAATTAACCATGCAGTAAAGGGTTAAATCACGTACAGTGAACACGATAGGAAAATTTTATTTGTGTGTATAATCATTAGGTTATGGGTTAAGGTTTGAGCTGAATGGGTTTTTGTTGTTGGTGGTTTTATATATAAATATATATATATATATATATATATATATATATATATATATATATATATATATATATATATATATATATTATAATATATATATATATATAAATATTTATTTATATATAAAATGACAGTTTTATTTTTTCTCTCCTGATGATGATGATGATGATGATGTACAGCTTGATTCCTCCCTACAGGTGCTGGTCTTTAGCAACACTCAAACCAACCCTCTATTATGCATCAGCATTCAAGAGGTTAGTTTTCACTAACAGGGTTAGCTTTTGCTTCCTAGGTTAGCTTTAATTGCAGAGGTAGATTTTGCTCACTAGTTCACGTTTGCATACTAACTTTGCTTTCACTTGCTAGGTTTGCTCTTACTTGCTAGGTTAGCTTTCACATGCTAGGTTAGCATTCACCTGCTAGGTTTGCTCTTACTTGCTAGGTTAGCTTTCACATGGTAGGTTAGCATTCACCTGCTAGGTTTGCTCTTACTTTCTAGGTTAGCTTTCACTTGCTAGCTTAGCATTCACCTGCTAGGTTTGCTCTTACTTGCTAGGTTAGCTTTCACTTGCTAGGTTAGCATTCACCTGCTAGGTTTGCTCTTACTTGCTAGGTTAGCTTTCACTTGCTATCTTTGCTCTAGTTTTCACTAGATTAGCTCTGCTCACTAGACTTGAACACATATAAAAAAATAATTTAAAAAAAAACACACACACACACACACAGTTTAAGGGGGAATGTGCAGTTTTCATAAAAGCTCTGTGTGTGGAACTCCAGCCGCTTTACAGGACAAGGAGAGTACTTCTAGTTAAGAGTTTGTACACACTGGGAAGTCTGAACGTTACTGAGTCTTTTTGTATACAATACAAACATTCACCTTATAAAAAAAAATGTAGTGTCCCTGATGCTTTAAACATTGTCCTCAATCCTCAGACTGCAAGGTGTTAAAGTCTTAAAAATCTGTCTGAACGACTTGTGGAGGAACTATTTGTGTTCCTCATGACCATTCCATCCACTACATCTGACTCGTCTTGATTCCGTGGGTGTAAAGCACTGTAGTAGAGGATCAGGAATACCAGTCCCAATGTATTAGAAATTAATATGAAAACTGTAACTGGTAAAAAGAAGTCTGATTCTGCAATCACCGGTATGAACAGATACAAGAAACCGGGAGCTGAAAAGTTATGCAGTATGCTCATCACATAATATATGCTCATCTCTGTTTTGGTTTTCTTTCCTTTTATGTTGAAAAAGGTGAAGACAAGAATGACCCCGACAATGCTGCGATAAAGCTCCTCCAAACACAGCGACGTGCAGAAATCAGTTTTTACTATGTGGGCCCACACTGTCACTGATAGCCAGATGAAAAATAACATCAGGATACTCCAGGGGGTCAGCATGATGAACATTGTGAGGCTCAGAATGCGGGCGGTGATTGTTAAGATTTTATAAAGCAGGTAGATGACTGTAGGAGTTCCACGTGACGTTTCTGTGGTGTTTGGGAGCGATCTGCGTAAACAGCGCCAGTAATCCACTGTGCTCCAGGCTACATTTAGGAAGGACACGACCATGCTTAGATCTGCAAGACAAATAGAGCAAACAGTGTGGTTTACAATGATGGTATTTTGACATTGAACCTGTGTGTCGCGTTCAGTTCTTAGCAATGCTCTGTCCGGTTCACTCTGTCTCAAGTCATTCAATGTAAGCAGTGAAATTCTGTAACACATAGTAATGCCTATTAATATTAATATCTATAAAAGGTAGCAGAACTGCAGAGAAATAAGAGACAAGTGTGGAACACTAGACACTTTTTTTGTACTCATGGTTTTGGAACCTGCTCTTTGTAGCTGAATGCGGGATCCATCTAGCACTGTTGCGTTTTGAACATTTCAAAATGGCCGACACACTGAGTTAAAATTCTACTGCGGTGAGACAGCAATTTATGTTTTGTACTGTAAGTAACATTAGCTACTGAGATGTGTAATGCTGGCTTATTTAACACCTTGTTTTATTTAACACTTTGTTTTATAAATTGATATACTCTAATAACAGTCCCTCACTGTAAGGCTAACTAGCTAGCTTTATTTAATGCCTCATTTAATAACCCTAATAGTGACAACCAACCTCCAGTGACAACCTCATATTGCTGTATTAGATACCTTATTTACTAGCATGCTAACACAAACAAGCTAGCTTTAGTAAACTGTAACCATGTTTTTAATGGTTATGTTTCATTTATTTCAGTCTCTCATCAAAAATAATGTGACCTGCGTATAAGCAGCATAGATACTGTGTAGACAGCATTAGGAGCAAAACATTTAGGACAGCCATTTTGGGTTTTAACATGCAGTGTTATTTCTGTGGAGGTTGTTCCCGCAGTGATCTGTCATTTCCATTTAGGGTTTATTGTATAGAAGCGTTTGGTAAAATTTGCGCACTGTGGCAGAGTGAATCCTGTTAACTGAGGCACAGTTTGACGTGTTATTTTCTGTTGTTAAAGACGACTAGGCAAGTCATATTTAATTACAAGTTGACTAGTAAAAATTAATAATGAGCGATTTAAGACATCGGAGAATTAGTCACGTCACTTCACGCTACAGCGAGTGGACTATTCATTTTGGAAGAATGTTGTTTATCATTCCAGTACAGTACTACAGTTCCAGAGACTTCATGCCAAGGGGCAGTGAAGCTGTTCTGGCAGCTTGTGATGACCCAACAACTTACTAATACGTTTAGGTTTTTGTCCTTTAATTTATTTATAGCTGGATATGAGATTCTTATTAATATTATCCTGATGTACACTGAGGACTCACACTGTAGTTTGGAGGTGCGTTGGTGCTGCAGCATGATGTATGTCTGTAGGAGGAGCTGAGGAACACTCTCCAGAAATGTCTCCATCAGCCGCAGCATGCTGAGATCAGCCGCCAACCCAAACAGCTCCCGCGCATTACTTGACCCGGAGTCCGCCCTCCATACACAACTAAAGCTCCTCTTCAGCAGGTCGTAGTACCTACAGAAGGAAGCAGTATAGACACTACGAAGGTAAGGAGTTGCTCCGTCATTCATCACACACTCACCTGACACACTTGTTCCTGTGGTTTCTGACACTGTATGATCCATTGTTATCGATGGAAAAAGGATGTCAGAGAGTTAAAAGCAGTACTAGTACAGCTTGCACTCCTTGCAACATTGCACTCAGACTCACTTTTGGCCAAAAGAGTTCCTTTAGGAATTGGGGAATGTTGCATTATTAACGACAAAACGATAAAAACAACAAGAGTTGATTAGACCTATAGAGACATTTTAGCTTCACGTTATATACACTTTTATATATTGACTGAAAATTGGTAACCACAACAACATGGCCATCACTGAAATATGAATGGCATGTGTAAGGAAGCAGATGTTAGCAAAATGGCTTCACAAATAGGGCCTAAAATGGATTTATATGCATACACTCTTTTTATTTTTGCTGTCAGAGCCAGCACATGAAGCACCACCTACTTTTACATACACCAACCTACTTTTATCAGCAGCATTTAAACTCCAAATTACTTTGTATTGCTCATCATGGTATTACTCTATTCTCTGGCTGGATTGAGCTCATCACTGTCCATGTGTTTTGTTATTGTTGCAACCATCTGTTAGAATGTTTCTTGTAAGCGTTGTTATTGTTTGGTTGGCGTCTCTCAGGGGTGCTCGGCCTTTAAACGATGGTAGGAAAGAGCCTGATGGAGACGCACACAGATAACTCTCCCTGACAAATCTGACAAATTCTCACCAGACCAAACTAAGCCCTCATCGGCCCTCATTTATCTTTTAGTAAAGTTGTAAATGTAAATGTTTTCCGATTTAAAATCGTTTTGGTAATGCTGATCTTGCAAATAGTATATTGACAAATGGCAATCACCTGTAAATGATCGATTGCAATCACACCACAGCTGATTTTGCATTTAGTGACTCCCACAAAACTCAATAAGAGGCAAACCTTACATAGAGCAGAAGGACAAAATGACGATCGAACACAGCTTGTGCTCAATCTTCCAATAATGCAGCTCAGCTCTGACTCACTAACAATAACAGGGTGCCATTACTTTTGCTCTAATTTAACGGCTAGTCTTTTTTTTTTTTCTTTTTTTTCCCCGTAATTTATGGATGTATTGTGGATTGTGAAATTGCGATAATTACGCAATTTAAACATCGACAGCATAACAACAAGCATTGATAACATAAGCCATATAAACATTTGCAGCAGCTCAGGCCAATTATATCATTTAAAGCTTGAGACACAAACATTTTTCCAAACTAAATTTGATAAATACAGAACTGCTGAGGTGACAATTAATATACTGAAGCCACAGGTGTCAAGTTTCTCGATAAATACTTACCTGATACTTTCTACAGTAAATGTGGCTCCTGCAATCATTGCTGTAATATATAGGAAAGCCATTTTAAGACAAAAAAATCCTATGATATTAAGTCATTTATCAATTCTAGTACACAATATTCCAGGGGCGCTGTATCATGGCTGACCCTACGCTCTGACCCCAACTTCCTGACATGCTGGAGTATGCGAAGAAAAGAATTTCACTGTGCTGTAATGTATATGTGATTAATAAAGACTCATTCATTCGTTCAATATGTAATTTATCGGTTGTCGTGTAGCTGTGATTGCTAAGAGGTGCTTGAAGGATAGGGTCTTGGAACGCAAAAAATGCCATCAGAAAACATGATATGGATTACCCCATGGCGAGATATTTTCAGGTAACGCATAATGGCAACCTAGACAGTCTCATAGTGGAAGCATTAGATACAATAAATAAAAACATATGAGGTGGAGATCGTTTGAAATTATTATTACAATGGGAAACGTTTTAATTACATCAGATGAAGGCTATAGAGTTTCCTGGTCTAAATGAAGAAATCGATTTTAGCCCTTTTCTCTTAAATCCAACTTATTTCTCCAATGCATGGTATTGTATATGTTAAATATTTTTTAGACCTTATGTGTATACGTTTTTTTGTTTATATTTATTTATCACTTCTCATTGTGGACACATTTTAGACTAGCTCTAGATTGACTCCACCTAGTGGCATTCTGACACGAGCCACTTCTTTGTCGTTTCTTTTGAACAGGTGTGTCTAATTTAGTTGCTTGAGGCGAGAGCCCATTAGAGGCGGTTTTGTAGTTTTGGGGGTTTAGACCCTGAAGAAAGCGTCTCTGCTGACACGTGTGGGTTTGTAGCCCATTACTTCACCTTATTTGAATATTTCTACTACGTAATGGCCATTTAAAGAAATTTCAATTCGAAGTGTGCCTTGGGTTACCTTTTTTTGGATACTTACTACAGTGTTTTAAAATGAGCGAGTCAACAGATTTAGATCGTTGTGGCTACAGGGACCATGGAGATGATCGGTAATATTTACACTTTAATCTTGGACTGCCGACATATTGGAGTTGTGACGTGATTATACCATTAGCCTGCATCAACTTTAAGAAAATGATCAAAGTGAACATTTTTTCATCAGCTCTCAACAAATAATTCACTGGACGTCGCATGTAAAGTATGACATTCCCATAATATATTGAGTTGCAGGCGCAAATTATGCGATTCAAGGGCATGACTTTGTTTATCGTGGCCTCAGTATATTAATTTGTGGACACACCTTATTTCAAAGTAACCACCATGTCACCTCAAAGACTCTATACATGAATACTACATTCCTTGTGTAAACACTCCTGTGAATGATTCACGAATAAATTCATTTGGTCTTCTGCAGTGTTATTTAAACAGTATATAGTTTTGGTTTTAAAATAGTTCGATCGGTTGAGGGTCGAGCACTATTTCTTTTGAATATTTCTTCTGTTTTGTGTTAGGGACGTCGAGTAGAGTGTCGCACTTGTGTTCTCGTTATGTCCCAGATTTCCAGGTTTAGATAGTAAGGCTGTTAAAAACTGTATATTGTTTGTTAATGAGGATCACAGTAATTCAAGTTACCATGTGCTGTATAGGTTAATGTTCTCCCCATTTCCACATTAGTTTCTTTTGGATTCTCCTGGTTTCCTCCCACCTCCCAAAAACAGGCCAAGAAGCAAGTGGAAAAGGGCCATATGTACATCATCTCACGTTTGGCCACTAGGCATCGCCTTCTCCCAATATGCTGTATACTACAGGGTGTCTCAAAAGTCTCCATACACTTTTTAGCAAAATATCTTCCAAATTTTTCCTACTCAAGTTTTTTTCTTTTTTCAGAGAGCCTTTAAGAATGCCTTTGACAAACGAAGAACGTATTGAAATCATTCTCGTGGCTGGATCGGGACGCTGTCGTAAGGTTGGGATGGATTTGAACAGGAAACATGGAAAGCACATCAACGCGCAGCGCTGTTGTGAAATTTATTAGAAAATTCAAAAAGACTGGAAGGGTTGCGGACCGACCGAGAAGCGGACGTCCACGAACATCCACTGACGAAGTAACAGCCGATGTGGTGCTGGTGTACATAGTCCCCTGTGTATGGAGACTTTTGGGACATCCTGTATTTCTAATCCGTCTCAACTGTTTGAAATCATGTTCTCATTAGTCAGTGTATATACTGTACACCACACCTGTTTCGTTTTCATCTGAACTTTCGAATTTGTCAGCTTCAGGATCAAGCCAGCGTATTCTCCTTTCGGTGTGAATGTGTCTGGTTTTCAACTCTGAACTACCTTTGAATAAACTCTGCCGTTCAACGCAGAACAGCGGAGTCGTTGTGTTACTCTGAATTTTACATACTGCAGCAGATGCATGTGATCCTCTGGCTTACTGTCCTTTCGTCAGTTTAATCAGTAACTGTAATACGTGTGGCCTATTTATCTTTAAGATGTTCCCATTGGTGGTGGTGATAGGATAGTGCTGAGTTTACAGAATGATTCACATGCCATTCCATTAACTTGTGCCGTTAGTGAGAAAGCAGCGCATACACTCGAGAATGAAAGCGTTTGTGTTTTTAGAGCGCCGCGATCTTCAGTGCTGGAGTAATGTAATTCATAGAGTTTTTAATATAGCGTTTGATGTTAATTCTATGAAGTTGAAAGCATCGTATACATTTTTAGGGGTTTGTATAATAATAATAATAATAATAATAATAAAAGCCACACCTTTTTCCAAGAACTACTTTAACTGTAGTAAGAGTTTCAGCCTTACCTGGTGAAGAAGCCCAGGTGTAAGAGATGGAGCAAGCCCATATGAGTCGTTTGCGTATTTGTCTCCTCCTCGCCGTTACAATCATCTCTAAACCAAGAGTAGCTGAAAATCTGTGTGCACAGAGATCCGACGAGAATAAACGAGAGTGTCAGAGCAAACCAGGTGTAGTGTCCTTCCCTGAAATACTGCAAGCTCAGCAAGAAATCAGATGCTATATCCACCACGGAGAAGATCAGTCCAATAAAAGTGCAGATCCACCGGAATCTAGAAAACGCCATCGCTTTGATATCAGAGACAAGCTAGGTGTACATCCACGTTTGTGTGGTTCCGTCATTTTGTTCTAGCAGGATGTCCAGACTGAGAATCCATTTTAACCTTCATAATCTGTTCAGAAACCAAAACAGTGTTAATGTTAGACAGGTAAAACAGATTAACATAGGCTTATCACAATGTACTTGTCCATTTTAACTTGCTATGACTAAACGCTGTACTTTGCTCCTCCAAGTATTAAGCACGGATTTCAAACTGGGCTACAGTTCAACATATTGTTTGTCATAAATCATAACGTAATCCTGTACAGTCCCGGTGAGGGGAAATTATTGTTCCCTAGGAAGGCAGCATTAAAAGGCAGCATAAGGACAACTGTTTTAATGGTTTGGGCACTGGAGCACCTAGATCTGTTCACTAGCTGATCTTTCCATGAATGTTTAACATAACTAACATCTTCTATATTCTCCTATACAATACAACAACAATACAATCTTTTATATCTGAACCATTAGGCGAGCGCAATGTAGTAACAATGTATTGTGTTTTGTGAAATCAATATACAATGTTATCTCAAAGAGGATCCCTTTGTATCTGAAAACGTATTTAAAATAGCTGTAAAGTGCTCACCTCACAGGAGCTCACACACTGCTGCTGCTTCCTCCATTCCAAAGTGGATGTCAGTTTCATTTAAAGTCAGTGTGTTCTCATAAGCCGAGATCACCACTCCCTACATTCTGTCTCTGTGTGAAAATTACAACGTGACGTAATATTCACACACACACGCACACACCCAGGCTGGAATCATTCAGCCAAAGAGCTAAACCTGAGTATCTGAGCATTTATTAACTGGATACACTAATATACTGTACGCCCCTAAATATAGTGCTTAAAGGGTAAACTGGTGAAGTTTATAGATAAGTGACATTTGATAATCGACATGGTCTGTTTCAATAGTTCTTATTTCTTTTTATAGTCAAGAATCCAGAATTATCGGCACCCGTTGTGAAAAATGAGCATACTTTATTATAGAGCATAGATATTACATTAAATCAGTAGCTTTCGGGCAGAATGGTGGTGCAGTGGGTAATCTTGCCACTTGTGTGCCCCGGGCTCCGATTGTATCCTGAGCTCAGGTTATTGTCTGTGAAGAGTCTCCACTTTTCTCCCACTTTCCAAAAACATGCAGGTAGGTATCTACACTATCTACACTCAACTGCCTCTAGGCTTGAATGAGTATGTGATGGACTGGCATCCCATTCAGCGTGAATTCTTCCGTCTTGCACCCAGTGTTGCCGGGATAGTCGAGTTACCTACAGGATACGTAAATATTTATTATGCTACTTGACAACCCCAGGAGTCCAATAAACTCTGCAATTCTGAAACTGGAGTCTGGAATAGTTATATACACAAAACATTCACATGAACAAGCTGGAAGTAAAAATTGAGGTGAAGAGTCCATTGTAATTTAAAACTCTATTGAGCTACTCAAATTTGCAGCATGTACAGAGTGAGTGGTATAGTACGTCATGTAATTCTAATATACTGTACGTATCATTATGTGTACAGTATATGGTGGATGTAATAACTTGTTACTCCTTGAAGGACATGTGTAGTGTGCTTGAGCTCATCATAACAATCTGTAGAGGAAGTATGAAATACAGAACTACAGTGAACATACCGATTATAGTTTGCATTCCAGTCATTGTGTTGGGCTTATTTGTGTGGGTTTTGCTATAGCTACGAGTTCATGCTGTCCAGCTGGTTTGTGCTCTACGTGACAACGATGGCTCTACTTTTGATTCAATTTAGCCTGAAGTTTATTGTCCGCTTAACATAATAAAAACAAAAAGGCATGTGATTGCCACGCTGGGGTTAAAATACACTCTGTAGCATGTCTTCTGAGACATTCAGCATTTTCGAAAGCAGATATAAGACCGAAACTGTTCCTCTGGCACTGGAAACATGGGTCTGAAATGACCTGGGAAATCGTTATGGAGTTTTGGAAATGGGATTAATGTGTGAAGGGATTGTTGAAAATGGTCATTTTTATCCATTTCATAGTCAGTTTTGTAAATTTGTAGCTAAAGCCTCTGTGTGGCTACAGCGTCCATTTTCATGTTGTGCCTTTTAGGTACTTCTTTTTTTAAAAAGCATTCACTTTTTTTTTTTTTCTTTTTCTTTTTTAAATAGATTCCATGAATTATTTCATTCTGTTTTTTAGATCTGTAATAGCCATATAATTCCAGAAATACCTTAAAACTATGAGTCACAATATTGCCATGCAAAGGATCTTGCTCTTTTCTACATTTCTGGCCTGTAAATTAGTTCTGCCAGAACAGATCTGCTCAGCTCCTCCCCTTTTTCTGAAAAGGAACTTCAAGTTGAAGGTGTAATTTATAATTTCCCAGTCTACAACCAGTAAAAGCTACCGAACACACCCACTCGAGTTACAATTTCAACTCCTCAACTTGGGGTAGTCTTCTTAACTACCTTCCCTGCCTGTTTAAGGAAGGTTCCTTCCTTCCTGGTTCCTTCCCTGTTTACAGAGTGACGTCAAATCAACATGGCCACGCCCACTGTGAACAGTCGACTTTTTCTCTACTTTTAAACTGTAGCAGTAGGTCATTTAGATCAGCTAATATACAGACCCAGTACTTGGCTGAATCTATAACCCTGACCATACTGATCGCTGTTTTGAGAAGCTAATCATCAACTTGAGAGTTATCACTAATGTAAGCTGGCTAGCTTGTTGCTAGCACTGCTCGCTATTGTCTGCTATTGTTGCTGTTCTGCAATTTCAGTCCAAAATGTTGCACGAACATTTGTACTTCACTTTAGTCGAATACTACTAGTGCCCGCTCAGGCTTTACATGCTCTTACACGGCAAACAAAAAGTCATGTTTTCGTGGAGGCATCCATGTTTTGTTTTGTTTTCCCACTTCGCACGTCAAACAACGTAAACGAATTTTGACTAACGATGCACCATGAACGCAATATTACAGCACATACTGTATGTAGTTTTGACAAAGGAGGTGAGCTTGGTTGTGAAGGGAAGTGGAAGGCTTGCCCGCTGTGTTTTCGTTGAAATGCCGTTTGTCTTGCAGGGCTACAACATTACAAACTGCTCCTTTAAGTTTATGGGGGAAATTGGATGGAAATCTATAACTCAGAATAACAAAACCAAATTTAAATGAGCAGCGCTAATAAATAATTAATTACGGCGGTCTGAATTCAAAGAGGCCGGAACAGTCAGTAGTGCTGACATGGATTGGGTTAGGGTCTGTGTGGAGTTTCGCATGTCCTTCCTGTGTTTGCGTGGGTTTCCTCTGGGTTCTCTGGTTTCCTCCTACCTCCCAAAAGTGCCAGTAGATAGAGTGACTATGCTAAATTGCCCATAGGTGTGAATATGTGTTCCCAGGATATGGTCTGGATTCACCATGACACCTACCAGGATAATGATGAATGAACGAATGAATTTAATTTAGATTGTTCTCTCTTCTGGGCTGTAAACAGTAAGCATGACCATCCACAATGAGAAGAGTCTGTCTGCATCCTGCGAGACTACAAACCACACCTATTACAAGGAACGCCTTCTAGCTAATCACACAACACAACACAACATTCCCACGATAAGCGTGCAAATTTTGTCAATTTCTACCTTCATGAATGTAAATACAGCTGGTTTACCTCAAGATGCAAACCACTGGTAACAGTCAAGATCAGAAAGGCCAGATCAGACTTTGTTAAAAATCATATTCCAGAACATACCACATCATCTGTAAAACATGTGGAGGCAGTGTTATGGCGTGGGCATGTATGTCTGTGAGTGGGTCTGGAACTGAATCATTGGTGTTTATTGATTGTTATTGAGGATTTTGTCAATTTCCTTAACCTCTGTAGCACTCAGACGGAGACGCTTGTCCAGAACATTTCAGAAGCCCTCCTCCCAGATAGCAGGGGGCAGCAGTGAGCTAGCTCGGTCTCCAGAAGAAGGGGGAGAAAGAAAAAAAAAAGAAGAGAAGGAGCTTGGATAGAGAAGTGGCTTTAGTGCTGTTGGTGCCATTGAGAGGTTCTGCTGTGCTCTGTGTCTCCAGTTTGGCCACGAAAAGTTTCTCAAGCGTCATGGGAATCAGAAAGAAGAACAACAAAACTCCTCCGGTTCTCAGCCACGAGTTCGTGATCCAGAACCATGCAGATATCGTGTCGTGTGTGGCCATGCTCTTCCTGCTGGGACTCATGTTCGAGGTGAGGACCAACAAACCAGACTTCTCTTATACACACACTGAAGTTCCGACCCATACTCAGGGAGGGTGAGGGGGCTGATCTTGGGGTCTGGGATTGAGAGTCTCTGATATCTTCAGCACGAGCTCCTTCAGACTTGTACACACCTACTTCCTTTAAACACAAATGAAGAATTGTTGCTTATTGTTTTCTCTTTTTTTCCTTTTATAGTATACACCAGTGTGTCTGTATCGCTGCCCCACTTCTCTTTCTCTGAAATGAGCTCTCTGGCGCTGTGGTTGTGGTTGTGATTGTGATTGAGTTGAGTTCAGGGATTTATGTGCAGTCCAGCAGGGTGGTTTTTTTTTTTTGGTAGTACTGTAACATTTCCTCGAGCTACATTGTCGCGGCTGCGTGGATGATTCCTGAGCGCGTGCGGTGGATTTGACGGTTACGTGGCATTCTGTGCGCGCGCTGTCACTCAGACGCGAGCGCCTTTGGCCACGTTAGCGTTATTTTCCCTCAGCGACGCGTTTTCCAGAGTTATTCCGCCCTGACCTTTCTCTCTCCTCCGTCTTTCCTAATGTTACACTCACGTTTTTTTTCTTTTAAGTTTAGTTCTGAAAACCAGCGCCAGCGAGAGAAGTTGCGGTGCATCATGGGAGCTGGAGTTCTTTCATTCTTTCTTTCGTTTTTGTTTTGTTTAGTTTAATGGATGGGGTGAAGTAGCGCCTAAAGTCAACATAATGGAGTATGTCGTTTGTATTAGGGCGTGAAAGGTGTGTGTGTATATATATGTGCGTGTGTATTTGTATGCTATGTATGTGTGCGTGTGTATTTGTATGTTATGTATGTGTGCATGTGTATGTATATATGAATGTGTGTATTTGTATGCTGTGTGTGTGTGTGTGTGTGTATTTGTATGCTATGTATGTGTGCGTGTGTATTTGTATGCTATGTATGTGTATGTATATATGAATGTGTGTATATATGTGTGTATTTGTATGCTGTGTGTATGTATATATGAATGTGTGCGTGTGTATGTATATATGAATGTGTGTATTTGTATGCTGTGTGTGTGTGTGTGTGTGTGTGTATTTGTATGCTATGTATGTGTATGTATATATGAATGTGTATATATGTGTGTATTTGTATGCTGTGTGTATGTATATATGAATGTGTGTGTATTTGTATGCTATGTATGTGTGCGTGTGTATGTATATATGAGTGTGTGTGTGTGTATGTATGTATGTATGTACACACGCACACATGCATGCATGCATGCATACATAGTCTACATACACACGTATGTGTGCATGTATTATTCTTTCCATGCTGAAAAAAAACCCAATAGAATTTCAAATGGTTATAATGGGAATTGTATTGGTTTTAATGGAAACTCTAATGGTCCCTTTGGGTCCCTACTGGTAATTTGGTGTGCCTTCTATTCATGGCTTGTTATGTCTAGTGGATTCCATTAAGGACCGGTAATGGTTTTTATGGTTAGCTGATGGTTCCTAATGGAAACCGTTCGAATTTCGGTGATGTTTTCTATTGTGTGTGGTGTTGTGTTTTTTTTTTTGTTGTTGTTGTTTTTTAAATAAATACTTACTTTATTATTTTAAATGGAAATGCTTCTTGTGCATGCGCCATATTTTTTAGATGTACGGTTGAAATGGCATTTTATTTTCGTACTGCTCTGTTCTGGATCGAATTATCGCTTGGCTGATGAAATGAACGGATATTAAAGTCCTTTTGGCATATTGTCATCGTCAGAAATAAAAGAGCAAATCCTTAAAGTGGTTCTTAAATCCACATTGGCGTTTCACTGGTGTTTTTGTACCTGTCTTTTAGTTTTCCGAACGTCAGTATGACTGTATATCCAGAAAATGAGGAGATATCCGCATGCTGTAGTTTTTATTTTATTTGATCGTTTTCCCTTCTGCGAAACCGATTAACAAATTTTGATTGTTCAGCCTGTACTAGCCTTGTGTTCGTCCAATTAAATCCTCTTTAGAACAGGCAAGTCCCACTCCTTTGAGCGGTTCTTGCTTTACCTCATTGCAGCACCTCGTGTTTATTTTGAAGAGGGCAGTTGTGTGACTTGGGTTTAGGGGTTGTTTAATGCTGAAATGTCACTACTTCAGATTGGACAAGAACATGAGTCCGTCTTTATACGCCATCACGGCTTCTCCATCCATAAGATTAAATCGTATAATTTTATCATGTAGCGTACTACTTAAAATTAATTCTTGGCCCACCACTCAGATGTGTCGGCTGCTTCCCGATGACCCTGCGGCTCCTCTTTACCATCAGAGGCGCTGACGTTTGATCTCCAGCTAAAACATGTATGATGTACGTAACTCCAAAAATAAACGCCATGCCATCGTCCAGGAACAAGAAACTCTATTATAAAGCTAAAGCAACTTTAAAGAAAGAAACTTTATAGGGGTCAGTATGCCATTCTCTGACTTTTGCTTTGAATCATGAGTTATTTCTGTGTCTGGGAACCAAAACCTCCTATATATAGAGTATAAGTTATATTTTGTTTATGGAGTCATGTTGATTGTGGAGAACAAATTCGTGTCCCCTGTTGTGTTGCAGATCACGTCAAAGATTGCCGTTTTTTTCATAACGGTGCAATACAACGTCACGATAACAGCAAATGGTAAGTCACAGTCGTTAGTTTCATGGTGTTTAGTGTTCACTTCAGTGGAGGGAGTCCTCGCCGCATGTTTGTTTTCATGCAAATGGTTTGCACATCACTTCTGTTCTGTATGAGCAATTTTTGCGAAATAGGAAGAAATCGATACATCCATTTTTACTGTTCATCCTAACATTTCATGTAAAAACATCATATTCGTCCGGTGGGAGTTTTTTTTTACTTTTGCTAGAAATTGACCAGTCATTTTGGGTTTCCCCTAGACCACACCTGGGCTCTTAAACAAGTTTCATACTCAACCAAATGTACAAAACTCCTGATGCAAATGATTTTCGGTTCGGAGTAAACACTCTGAGACGGGTCGTTCTGGTAGTTTACGTGCATGTGCGGAAATACTGATGATTATTAATATTATCACATTAAAAAGAATTAAAGAGCGTTCATTCTGTCTGCCTCATTTCAAACTTTCCTGGAACTATAATTTTTGGATTGTGCGCTCCAGGAGACCTTATCTTGCCGCAGAAATATGGTGCTTAGTGAGCGGAATTTTAAGGGGTCCACCGCCATAACCTTGTGTGTGTGCTGGTTATCAGTGTACTGTTTGTTGTGTAAGTGTGTGTATTGGTATGAGCTGATAATACATATGACTGAAATACCACCCAACAACGCCTGAATTGTCTTTAGACTATTTCATTATTCACAAGCTGACAGGTTGCCGAGCCCCCCCGCCCCCCGCCCCCCAGTGGTTTGGTGCTCTTCGTTTAAATTTTTTCCATAGCCATATTGCTCAATCCAAATCCAGCAAGGTCAGTGGCGGTCAGTGCGATAAGGCCTGGATAGAGTTGAGTTTCTAACAGCACTTCAAGGTCATTAAACTGTTGGGATTAATGCATGAACTAACATGACCGCCCATAGTCCATGTGTTCAATTTTCATACCTTGGTACTCGATCACGGTTTGAGATTTTTATGGCATTTTGAAAAGCAAATGTTGACTTACACCTTATTCAGGCTTCAAATGTGGCCAAAATAAGGAACCTTACCACCAAAGATGGTGGGTCAGACTTTATCTGGTGGTATTTCGTGGTCAAACTTTATCGCCAAGATATTTCATGCCAGTTCACCTGAATGCAAAATGGCACAGGAAAAAGGGAGTTTAATGACCTTGTCTGAAAACATATTTTGCCTCAGTATTTTCTTAATAACTCTTGCCAAATAACAACACAAACAATTTAGCTACTTAACATTACCACTAAGCTCCTAGGACTGCAGACAATCACCAGATTTCCCAAAAATTCTGCTTTCCTCCACAATGTACAGTGTGTATGTTTTATTATACTATAATATTATTGGTTATATTACTATGCTATATTACTCTCGGTTATATTCACAGATGTACACTAAAGTCTGTTCTCTTGGCCCATGCCCCAGCTGTTACCTGATCTCCAATTACCTTATTGTTATACTCTAGTTAATTTAATGAGCTTTCAGCCTCAACACTATCATCATGTCTGTGTGTATGTCTGATTGTCAGAAGGTGCCGAAGAGACGCCAGTGAATTACTTCCACCATGGCCTGAAGGATGTAGCCACCGTATTCTTCTATATGCTGGTGGCCATCATCATGCATGCCATAATCCAGGAGTACATCCTCGATGTAAGAATCTTTTTATGACCTTTTTTTATATATACAGTATCTCACAAAAGTGAGTACACCCCTCACATTTTTGTAAATATTTGATTATATCTTTTCATGTGACAGCACTGAAGAAATGACACTTTGCTACAATGTAAAGTAGTGAGTGTACAGCTTGTGTAACAGTGTAAATTTGCTGCCCCCTCAAAATAACTCAACACACAGCCATTAATGTCTAAACCGCTGGCAACAAAAGTGAGTACACCCCTAAGTGAAAATGTCCAAATTGGGCCTAATTAGCCATTTTCCCTCCCCGGTGTCATGTGACTTGTTAGTGTTACAAGGTGTCAGGTGTGAATGGGTGTTAGATTCCCTTAGTTGTTCATAACAATGGGTAAGACCAAGGAATATAGCTGTGACGTGCGGCAAAAGGTTGTTGAGCTTCACAAGATGGGAAGTGTCTATAAGAAAATAGCACAAGCATTGAAAATGCCCATTTCCACCATCAGGGCAATAATTAAGAAGTTCCAGTCAACTGGAAATGTTATGAATCAACCTGGAATTGGACGAGTGTCTATATCGTCTCAACGCAATATGAAGAGAATGGTTTGAGTGGCTAAAAAATCTCCAAGGATCACAGGTGGAGAATTATGGGCCGTAGTTGGATCTTCCAGCAGGACAATGATCCAAAACATACATCAAAATCAACACTAAAATGGTTTACAGACTACATAATCAAGGTCCTGCCATGACCATCCCAGTCCCCTGACTTATAAACCCATAGAAAACCTGTGGGGTGAACTGTAGTGGAGAGTCCACCAGCGTGGACCTCGAAATGTGAAGGATCTGGAGAGATTCTGTACGGAGGAACGGTCTCGGATCCCTTGCCATGTATTCTCCAACCTCATCAGGTATTATAGGAGAAGACTCGGAGCTGTAATCTTGGCAAAGGGAGGTAGCACAAAGTATTGACTAAAAGGGTGCCAATAATTGCACACATATATTTAACAAAGATATATATTTTTTTTTGGATAAACCTGTTTTGTTTGCAATTGTTTGATATCCATGAGAGCAGAGTATTTTTGTGTTTTTTTTTTGTTTTGTTTTGTTTTTTTTTTTTACAAAATTTCAAAAAGTTAAACAATAGACAATTTCTCACAGCCTTTTTTGCTCATATTTACCAAGGGTGCCAATATTAGTGGAGGGCACTGTATCTATACCATTGCTAGCTGTAACTAATTCTCCAAACATGGCTATGCTTGTAAGAGTCCTATACTTTTCCGTTCATACTTTTTTTGGGTATTTAATATAACCCTCAGATATCGGGTATCATACGAACATTAACATTTTATACCCTCATGAAGTACATTTGACCTCAGTAGAAATGTTCATTTTTGTTTATTTTTTTTTTGCCCTTACTGGATCTCTTGGTTCTTCTCCATGCAGAAAATCAACAGGAAGATGCACTTCTCCAAAACCAAACACAGCAAGTTCAACGAGTCGGGCCAGCTCATCGCTTTCTATCTGTTTTCATGCGCGTGGGGAGCCAGCATTCTGATTTCCGTATGACTGCATTACAACTTTTCAGTTATTAATATTATAGCAGTGTAATCTGTGAATTTTAATCGTTTCATTGTTCTGTGTGCGAAGGAAAACATCCTGCCGAACCCCATCAGTCTGTGGGAAGGCTACCCACACACACTGATGTCGTAAGTCTCATTCTCTATCTGGTAATAGATAGCGTTGATGCCTGGACTTCAAGACCATTTCCTCTAAAACTCCGACAATCTTAATCATGCCTACGTTAATCAGACCACATTCAAGTTCATATCAGTATAGCAAATCAAGCGTTGGCTTCTTGTCTACAGAGACAAACACGCACATACAATTACAGGAAAAACCGTAAGGTGTTAAACCAAAAGAACAGCCTCATAGCACCTCAGCACTGATTGTACAAGTACATTACCGGTCAAATTTTTACATAAGTTACACACTTTTTTATTTATTTATTTATTTTTTCTCCCCCTCTCCACATTTTAGAATAATAATAGTCATCAAAACTCTGGAATAACACAAATGGAACTATGTGAATTATGTTGTGATGATGGATCCAAAATAAATCAAAAATAATTTAATATTTTGGCATCTTTAAAGTAGACTCCCTTTTCGCCTAGAATTTTACAGAAATGTATTCTTGGCATTTTCTCACCCGATTTCTTGTGGAATTTCCCTGAGTTGCTTTTTAAACGGTATTAAAGGGGTTCTGGCCTACGCTGGACATGAATTGGCTGCTTTTCTGAATATTTCGCTCCAAGTCATCTATTTAAATATATATATATATATTTGTGAATAAAATGTTAGTTTTCTAATGAAAGAAATGTACGGAGCCCCCCTAGTGTCAAGTAAGAAGAAAAAAAAATACAGCCATGTGTAATCCCCGCCCTCAGATTTATAATCCCCACCCTCAGATTCGTCATCCGTGCCCTCAGATTTGTAAACCGTGCGCACAGCGTTAAAATTGGGTTTATATTGGACATTCGCTGTACGTTCGAGCTTCTCCCTTCTATTTCTCAAGAAATAAACACACAAAAAGGACATAATGTGTATTGTCTTAATAATGTGTATTGAGTGGACATAGAACCAATACAACTCAATAGACTTTAAAATTTTCTCCCCTTAAAGCCTGCCGAAGCCAATCTTTGGGAAACTCGGGTCATCAGCACTTGATACTAATGGAGTCAGTAAGGGACCGCCTAAAAAGTGCATGACGTGGGCAACTGTATAAGATTCTATTAAGTTTATAGTCGTCTGCTTCACAGGATATCTAACTTATTGCAGTGTTAGGATACAGTATGGATCAAGAATTAGTTTTTTTTTATAGCATATATATTATTAATGATGTACCCTTTTTATTACACATATAAACTTATTGTGCCATATAAAAATCTTATACAGTTGCCCAGGTCATGCACTTTTTAGACGGTCCATCACTGACTATTTCTTGAGAAGAGAGAAGCTCGAATGTACAGCGAATGTCCGATATAAACCCAACTTTAACGCTGTGCATGCAGTTTACAAATCTTAGGGTACGGTTTACACATGGCTGTATTTATTTCTTTTTTTCTTACCTGACACTAGGGCGGGGCTCCGTAGAATTGAATATGTTGACACGATTATATTTCTGTCTACAACACCGTTTTCAAACATTTAATCATACACCTTCAGATCAAAAGGTTTTTAAGATCATGAGATTTTTTTATTTTCATCCTCATCAAACCAATCAGTGAACCCTCATGCCTCATGTGGGTGGAGGTGGGGTCATCCTGGTAGAGGCCACACCCATCAATGTCTTCATCATAGGATGAATCATAGGTGATCAGCCCCAAGAACTTTGTATTGAGATCCACTGTTTATTTTTTTTCTTTCTTTCTTCTCCTTTCTTCCTTTAAGTTGTCACCTGTCTCTACACTCGCACAATGATTTGAACATTGGTAGCACAAACAATTCACAGACTCCAGAGTGGTGTCAATAGCTGGACAGAAGTTTTAAGCAGTGGCAGATGTCCCACCATTCGGTAGAATTCAAACGATCGTCTTCATCACTGAAACACAAATTTTGTTGGCAAGACTTTGCTACTTTAAGATATTTAGGCGAGATTTGCGGAAAACATGAATATCCTGTGATTCCCGATCAGAAATTTTTTGTTATTTGAATGTCCAAATAGACTGGACGCGTGTATATCGAATAAGGTAGCCTGCATATTCTCCGTGATTCGGGAATTATTTCATATCCTCCTTGAGTGGAGCCACTGATTAGAAATCTGGCAACCTTAATTAGATTTCTATGGGGAATTTGGTTGAAGAGCTCATTTATGCCATTAGCTTGCTAATGCAAGATCATGTTAGTGGTATTTTCATGCCTTAACTATATTGTAAATTAAGATCTCGTTTTAAGAAAGTCTGTACTTTTTTTTCTGCGGTTCTCATTGGGAAGCACCTTAACATACAGATTTGACAAATCCATGATGTCAGGATCGCAGTATGCCATATAACTAAGAATCATGTTTCCAGGTTCCAGATGAAGTTTTACTACATCTGTCAGCTGGGTTACTGGTTCCACGCTCTTCCTGAACTCTACTTCCAGAAGATCAAGAAAGTACGTATAGAAAAGATTAGCGTTGTTTCTGGTCATTTCCTGCCATTGTGAGGGAACGAAAGGTTTTCTCCAGGGTCTGTCTGTTTACGTGTAAAAAATAATTTTTTTTAACTTGTTTTTCAGGAGGACATTCCCCGTCAGCTAGTTTACATCAGTCTGTATTTGGTCCACGTCGCAGGCGCTTACATCCTCAAGTATGAACAAAAATCTTTATTCAGAAAGACACGTGCTCCTCGTGTACATCTTGTAATTTGTGTACATTCGATTTTTGCATACTCTGAGAATGCCGCACATCCTTTTGACTTCATGTGTCGTATTAAGATTAAAACTTTTTGTTTCGGTTATTTCATTTGTGTGTTTACAGTCTGAACCGGCTGGGTGTGGTGCTGCTCGTGCTACATTATTTCGTCGAGTTGCTCTTCCACGTGTCTCGTATCGTTTACTTCAGTAACGAAGAGAGACAAACAGGGTGAGTGCCCACGAACCCGAGTTCTTCATCCATGACGATCTCCTTACTTGAGGATGTTTAACGTCCTTCTAAACCCAGGATTTCTTATTTCCCATCTGAATTTGTATCCAGATTAAAATCATTCAGTATCATTTTATTGCACGAACTACGTTACAAAAATAAATGCAAAATAAGAGACGCGATGACTAACAGCACTTTTCTGCTTCACTTTTACAATCATGTCATTTTTAATCGTTCTTTTTAAGCTAAACATGATCTGATCATCTAATACAGGAGTGTCCATTCTTATCCGGAAAGGGCAGGTGTGGTGCAGGTTTTCATTCCAACCGAGCAGAAGCCACACCTGAGTCTATTGAGCCAAGATTAACTGATTAAACAGGTGGAATCAGGTGTGGCGCTTGCTCGGTTGGAATGAAATTATATTTTTTTTAAATATATATTTTTAAAGAAATGATTGTTGATTACCAAAATTGAGATGGTCACGCAAAGGTTTCTGATCGTTGATCCAAACTGTGTGTGTGTGTGCAGGTTCTCAGTGTGGGCTGTCCTGTTCGTCCTGGCCCGCTTATTGACCCTGTCTCTCTCCGTCCTCACTGTGGGGTTCGGTTTGGCTGGATCTGAACCCCAGGGCCTCGACCTGGCTGAGGGAAACTACAACGTGCTGCTTGTCAGGTGAAGTAGGAAACATTCACTAAAGTAACATGTTCACACAGTAAAGAAAGACATTAACAAAGCACATAATGTGGCATCAAAGACTAACAAAATTGTTGTATTTTTATTTTATATTTATATATGTTATGTTGTAATTGAACAGTAGTTGCAAAAGAATAGTTTGATTTGGGTAAATACATAAATATTTGCCGCAGTTTTCATTACCAGTTGCATCATTTGCTTGTGTTCTTGTCTATTTATATTTATTGTGGGTTTGTTTTTTTTTTTGTATTTTGTGGTGCTGCTTGGTGGACCAGAGTGACCGTCCTGGCTGCGATCTGCATCACTCAGGCCTTCATGATGTGGAAATTCATCAACTTCCAGCTGCGGCGGTGGAGAGAACACGCTCAGGCGCCGTCCATAAAGAAGAAATCGTCCTCCTCAAAGGGCAAGTCCAGAAAAGGTTAGTGCTGCACTTCCACCTTTTATTTAATCTAATAGAAATTTTATTTTTTTATTTATTTTTTTTTGGCTCGTTTCATTTTCATCATTTCATATTGAAGCTGTGTATTTGTATACAGCTCTAAACTCGAATTAACATGAATAGCTGAAGCAAATAGTGAGACTTCTGTCGTCAATCAGTTATAATCCAGATTATTAACTACTTGTGTGCTGACGTCTTGTTTTGTAGCCAACGGCGTGAACGGATCACTGAGTGCCAATGGAGCAGATTCTCCCAGAGCCAGGAAGGACAAATCATCCTAAACAGATCCCGCTGTTCATTCCTCCTTGCCTCCTCTCTTTGTCTCTTTCTCTATCCTGCTTGATCATTCCCAGCTCTGCATTTCAGTCCTGCCTTTTTTTCTTTCTTTCTTTTTTCTTTTCAGTTGCGTTGCACTGCACACGATTAGCATTTCCCAGCTCTCACACACCTGATTACACTCATCAGTAAGCATGTGCCCATATGTTCATATCATGATACATCGCTGGATCATTTCCTCAATGAGAGGACTTGCCTTCTCTGCAATGGAGTTCAAAAAAGGACCTTAGAAGACTTTTTTGCTGTTTTACAAACAAAGGATTTGTATATTTTCTCAGTGATGCTGCCTATTTTTCACAATTGTAATATGTTGATGTATTATATAAGCCATTAACGGCGCATGCTTCCTGCCGAGCAGGAAATCAGTCAGCTAAATGCGCATAGGGAGAGCTGGGAAATGTGCTGTGCACCAGCTCAGGAACTGCCCTATAGGGTTTTGTGCACGGTAGGGAGGTTACTTCGTAACAAAGTACCCCCTTTTTTTTTTATTTTATTTTTTTTTTATTTTTAAAAAGCTGGGTGCTGAATAGTGCATTGCACGATGCTGTGTGTACATCACAAGAAGTTTGCTTCTTTTTCTTTTCACCTCCCTGACTAAAAGGGTCCAAACGCTGCAAGCTTTAAGTGGCATTCTGTATTTCCCAGGATTCATCAGTGCCAATGCAAAAGGCCAATAAACACTTTCAAGTGCCTGACTATACCAAAATTGTATGGATATTTAAAAAGGTAAAATAAAATAAAGAAAACAATACATACTGTGTTTAGAAGGTGTACGTGGTCTGTCAAGATTTCAAGGGCAATTGTGTGTGTGTGTGTGTGTGTGTGTGTGTGTGTGTGTGTGTGTGTGTGTGTTGTTTGTTTGCATTTGCTTAATTTGTCATTATATTAGTAATTTGCCATCATCATGACCCTAGAAGCTTCATGTGTAATCTTTTAGAAAGTACGTTTAATTCGATGCCTTCGGTTATTATTTGCACTGCAGTGCTTACATAGACGAACAGAGGAATATGTTATGGATTGAGGGGGAAAATTGCCCTTTTTTTTTTTTTTTTGGTTCCATCCATGTGAAACATTGTAGGTTCATAGACTGTAGTTTCTGCCATAAGTTTCTTACGAATTTATTTTGTTCTATGAAAAACCAAACACATTCAATAAAATGCTAATTGTAACTGGTGCCGTTTTCTTGTGTTTATTGAAATTATAGCTCAATGTTGTGTTTATTAAATTTGAGATGTGAGTGAATGGGGGGGTTGGGGGAATGGCATCTCATTGACTTTAATTGTGGGGATTGGTGACGGACAGGTTGCTTTGAGTATTTCAGAAACGGCTGATCTCCTGGGATTTTTTGTGCACGATGACAGGCTCTAGAGCAGGGCTGTCCAATCTTATCCGGAAAGGACCGGTGTGGGTGCAGGTTTTCATTCCGACCGAGCAGAAGCCACACCCGAGTCTATAGAAAGCCAGGATTAACTGATTAAACACTTGGAATCAGGTGTGGCTCCTACTTGGTTGGAATGAAAACTGCACCCACACTGGCCCTTTCTCGATAAGATTGGACACCCCTGGTCTAGAGTTTACCCAGAACGGTGTAACAATACAATATATGGTAACTCAAACAACCCCTCTTTACAACTGTGGTAAGCAGAAAGTCACCTCAGAATGTATGACACGTCAAACCTTGAGGTGGATGAGCTACAAGAGGAGAAAAGCACATCAGGTTCCACTCCTGTCAGCCAAGAACAAGAATCAGAGGCTACAGTCAGCAAAACTGGACTGAGTTTTGTTCAAGTAAAGGGGAATACAGCACTGCCAAGCTGCCACTGTTGGGCCCTTGAGCAAGGCTCTTAACCCTCTCTGCTCCAGGGGCGCTCGCTATATCAAGGTTGACCCTGTGCTCTGACCCCAGCTTCCTAACATGCTGGGGTATGCGAAAAGAAGAATTTCACTGTGCTGTAATGGATATGTGACTAATAAAAGACTCATTACTTAATGCTACAGCATATACGTGCGACATACAGGTGTGATGTTCAGGTACGTACACGTACTTTTGGCCATATTGCGTATATGATCCGTAACACGGTCAGCAATTCGTTATATCCTGAGGTCTCATTGAGACCATAATAAGAATGATGCGGGGCAGACTATTCAACACACTTAAAGACAGATAGGTAGGCGCATTTGCATTTTCTAAATTGTATAATGCTTTTCAAACAGTGTTTTCTCCAAATACCAAGCAACAGAAAAAGTGGAACTATTTATTTAACCTTTTCACTCTTATGGATGTGTTCGTCTGGGCTAGAAAGAAATCAGCTCCAGCCTTGTGTCTTGTGTTTTTCCTTTGCCGGTTAGTGGGCCTGTTGCCCTTTGTTCAACAAAATTACAAAATAATTGTGTCATTTGCTAACAGCAAATAATATGATGTGGATGTCAGAATGGAAACCTTATGTTGAGATATTTGCATCATCGCAAGGCGGGGTGGCTAAGCCCCGCTAGCCCATTTATTCCAGTCACCCTTGTATATGAATACAGAGAAATGGAGTAAAAGTCAAAAAAGTGAGGTGAAATAAACCCTCAAGTAAAGTATACTATAGATACTTAAAAAGCAGACTTAAGTACAGTAACACAGCAATTCTCTGCTCAGACGGAGATACTGGTGGATTCCTGACAGGATCGGCACCTTAAGCGATTATTAGGAAAGAAATGACGTGCATGTGACCATAGTGAGCATGAGGTGGCGCCGTGGGCTCATTTTTCATTGTTGTTTTTCACAGCCTGTTTTCAAACAGAGCTTTTGTGTGCGTAAATACTGTAGATACTTGAGAACTTGAAAAGCCTAGATACCGAGAACAATCCGCCATCCAAATAACATCAAGTAGTAGTCCTGTCGTGGTCAATTTTCACTGACAGACTGGGTGAACGGAACTACAAAGTGTCCACCTACAGTAAATGGTGGATTTTTATTTTTTTTTTAAATTGCAGTGCAGTTCAAAAAGGTTCCATAGCAACAGTATGACAAATTGTCCGTCATCAGTTGTGTAGGAAAAGTATTTCTCATGTCTGTGTGTGTTGGCAGTGTCCCCACAAGAATAGGAAGAACTAACAGGTTGATTTTTTTTTTTATCTTGTAGGGACATTTGGCTGGTCCGCACAAGGAAAACTGCTTTTTAGACCTCAAATCATGCAGTAATATTTCATCCAGTAAGGATTTTATCCTCATCAGGATCACGTTGGATCCAGAGCCTTATCCCAGGAACACCGGAGGTGAGTCTGGAATGCATCCTGGATGGAAAGCCAGTCCATCGCAGCATACTATGCACACACAGATTCACACACTCATTCACACCTCGTGTAGAATGTAGAATAGCCAATCCGTCTGCTGGCATTTTTGGGGGGGAGATTGAGAAGAAACCCATAGGAAACCCATGTGTACACGAAGAGAACACGCACAGAGCTCAGCCGAGACCCTGTATCTGTGAGGTGGCAATACCCCTACTAGTTCACTACTAACCCTAACCTTACTACCCACTATGCCACCTGTAGTTTTATTTTATTTATTTTTTAAACTAAAAGATCAAAATGTGAACTTTTGGATACTCAGGTTATAATTAGGGTTAGATTTACAGTAGGTGTAGGAATAGCATTAATTATCTGCATAGGGGCAGTGGTGGGCTTGGCGGTAAAGGCTCTGGGTTACTGATCGGAAGGTCGGGGGTTCAAGCCCCAGCATTGCCAAGCTGCCACTGTTGGGCCCTTGAGCAAAGCCCTTAACCCTCTCTGCTCCAGGGGGCGCTGTATCATGTCTGACCCTGTGCTCTGACCCCAGCCTCCTAACATGCTGGGATATATGAAGAAAACAATTTCACTGTGCATATGTACATGTGACCAATAAAGACTCGTTATTAATTATGAATTATGCCAGTGAAACGTCCTCACAAGGAGAGTAAGAGCATTCTGTGTGTGTCTTCAGAAAGCGTAATGCCTGCACATACTCGCACCGTTCAACAGGACGTGTGAAATTATTTTGGAAAGACCGACACAACACACAACGTTTTCCCAAATAAAACTGAAGAAACTACTTTCCTTTCCTCTCACTTTTTAAAATGTGTCATATTTGCTCGTGATCACATCGGTCAAACGCAAAACAATTTGTCATCCTTCGAGGCGAAATGTATTCTTTTCAATTGCTTTTGTTCTCCAAGGGACGATTGTTGCCTTTGACCATTTCCTGTTTCCCTTTAGTATAAATATGCACATTGTACACTGAAACTGCACGCTGTTTTGCAGAAAATGTGCACTAAACGTGTTTTGTTTTTTTTAAAAAACCGTACTGTACATGAATTCATATTAATAACACTAATGGCATTGGTTATTCATTTTTATGAAAGAGTGTAGCATATCAGACATAACCCAAGGCCTTGCGATGTTCCAACAGGATGTGAGGTGCAGGCAGGAATATCTACAAGGATCACACTCGAACAGTCCCAAGTCAAATTAGTAAAAAGCACAGAGAGTAGAAGATCCTGTGGGATTTACAGATTTAGGCAGATAGACAACTAATGAGCAAGCAACCAGGCACAGTAATAATAGAGTCGGAGCAGAAAACAGCAGTGGTCAGAATGAAGAACGAGTGGGAATGTGGAAGGTCAAAACCAAGGTTGTTACACTGGTGATAAGAGCGCTCAAGTTTGTATCCCTTAATCCAGATAACCGCGATCTTGGAGCCTGCAACAAATTTCGCTGCGTGTCTGCGTTTGAATGCGTTTGATCACGATGTAAGGTTCGCGTTTATTTTTGTCTGCCTAAATCAAACCAAAAGGCTAATGTTGAAAGCGTAATAGGTTTTCGATGAAGTTTTTATTTTGTCTCATGTTCAAGGTTTTCGATGCTGTGTGAAAGCATTGCATTACTCATATCACCTTTGTTTTGGCTAGGTTTTATGAAAACTAGACATCGACACAGAGAGGGGCAGATCTTTAAGTATCCACACAGATCTTGATTTTTTGTTCTACGTGGTGAACTGACTATTTGGTTGTAAATTCAATGTTTTTAAAAGTAAGAAGGCAACAGATCTTATTAGACATGTGTTTTCAGTTGCAGTTCCTCTTCCGCAGGGCTTGGCACAACTGTCATCTCTGTGTTTGATTGTGCTGCTTCTGTGTTTTGGCTAGCGAGGCTTGACACTCTGGTGCCAAAACACATGTCACGGTAGTAGAAGAGGCCATCAAACGATGAAGCGTACAGTAATGCATTGAAAATAAATAAATAAATAAATAAATCCCTTCAGCTAAATTACAGAAATTTGGAGTAAAATCAAACCAACTGACATGAAGGAAAAATGTATTGTGTATCTTTTGACCTGCAAGATGTCACACTCGTGATCTCATCTGTTAACTCTACAATGCTTAGAGGATGATGAAAGGTTAGCTACAGGAAGCGTAGCATTATTATTTCTAAACAACCGAACCATTCCCAAATACGAGTTTATGACATTATGCAAAGAGCTAAATTAGTTAGCATGTTAAACACTGTTACATAATTAAAGCACAACCAAAACGTAGTCAGTCAGCCAAGACCGGTTTATTGTCTAAAATTGGATTCTTTAATTTGGCACTTGGCCGATCGGGTGAATGTAACTAATAAGTACAGGAGAATTACACATTCAGTTTAGCATTTGAATCTCAAACCGACCATGGAGGTGGGGCCTCGATGGATCGGATTTGTTTGTCCAGCACATCCCACAGATGCTTGACCGGATTGAGATCTGGGGAATTTGGAGGCCGAGTCAACACCTTGAACTGTTTGTCATGTCCCTCAAATCATTCCTGAACAATTTTTGCAGTGTGTCAGAGCACACATTATCCTGCTGAAAGACGCCACTGCCATTAGGGAATACCGTTGCCATGAAGGGGTGTACTTGGTCTGCAACAGTGTTAAGGTTGGTGGTACGTAACATCTATATGAATATGAGGACCCAAGGTTTCTCAGAAGAACATTGCCCAGAGCATCACACTTCCTCTGCTGGCTTGCCTTCTTCTCATAGTGTATCCTGGTGCCATCTCTTCCCCAGGTAAACGACGCACACATACCTGGCCATCAACATGATGTAAGGGAAAACGGAATTTATCAGACCAGGCTGCCTTCTTCCATTGCTCCATGGTCCAGTTCTGATGCTCACTTTGCTCATCGTAGGTGTTTTCGGCAGTGGACAGGGGTCAGCACGGGCACTCTGACCGGTCTGTGGTTACGCAGCCCCATATTTAAGATGCGATGCACTGTGTTCTGACACCTTTCTATCATAGCCAGCATTAACATTTTCAGCAATTTGTGCTACAGTAGCTCTTCTATGGGATCGGACCGGACGGGCTAGCCTTCGCTCCCCCCACTCAGATCACTGAGACTTGTGCGCCCATGACCCTGTCGCCGGTCCAACGGTTGTCCTTCCCTGGAACAATTTTGGTAGGTACTAACCACCGCATACCAGGAACACCGCACAAGACCTGCTGTTTTGGAGATGCTCTGACCCAGACGTCTAACCATCACAATTTGGCCCTCGTCAGAGTCACTCAGATCCTTCCACTTGCCCATTTTTCCTGCTTCCAACACATCAACTGATTGTTCACTTGCTGCCTAATATATCCCACCCCTTAACAGTCTCGTTACATTGTAACAAGATAATCAATGTCATTCACTTCACCTGTCAGTGGTTTTAATGTTATGGCTGATCGGTATATATAGAGAAACAGTGTACACACACACACACACACACACACACACACACACACACACATATATATATATATCTTGTGTCCCAAACCATATCAGCAAGTCTGTGTGATATTACTGAGAAATTGAGTGTGTTTTGCGGCAGGAAACACAAGGCTTTTCCAAGCCTTGAATAGAACTATCGAAGAAGCTGAAAGTGCCTGAAGTTTCCACCAACTGAATAGAAACAGAAAGTGTTACGACTAATCACAAACACACACTCAGAGCATAGCTGTAGACGTGGTTAATAAAACAATGACTATAATACAATAACAGTAGTGATACACACTTACAACTAAAATATAGTTACTTGTAACCACCAGGTCTACAAAGAGACGTGCAGAAGTCCCTTTGCAAATGGAGTACACTTTATTATTGTTAACAATGCATTCTAAAGAACACACAAGTATATTTTGTAAGATATTGTCATATATTTTCCGTATCTGACATTTTCACATGCCAGCACTCTGTCTGTTGGAGGAAATAACAACCCTTAACGATGTAATTACATGCAAACGCCAGGTAAACAAGCATTAAAGATGATTGCTTTAATGATAACCTTATTGAAGCTGTCAGTCCAGATAGTTATAGTGCCGTAAAACAGGGTGAGTAAGTACTAAACACGAGATGGTTCATCTGATTTGGGTGAAAATAACATAAATGGGAGCTGACATACTTATACGCAGAGCTGATGGTAGAAAACACAAGGGCTAAAATCAAGCAGATTCCACAGATGCTCTCAATCATTTTGGCTTGGTCTTAATTTGTGTGCTCTTAAGGGCCGTGGGATGTATCCACATGAAAAGCAGCTTTACCATCATTTTACACCATACAAAACTTTGATACCCTGGAGAGAATGGCAGAAATATGCTTTATAACTACGTAATTCAAAGGCCAGCCAAGTATGTCAGTAACTACAAATGCCTTGGGGTTGTCCTAGATCGGTATTTCTCAATCCGGGTTGTGGAGTACCACTGTCTTGTACATTTCAGTGGTTTCTCACCTCATATGAAGCCATTTCATCCTAGGTCCGGCTTGTTAATTAGCTGATGAGTTAAACTGGGTGAGCATGGAAAACACCAGGGAGTGGTACTTCCTGACCCGGATTGAGAAATATCGTCATAGATGATAAATTGAAGCAAGACCAATACGTTGATCAACAGAAAAGTCGTCTTTTCAAAAGGTACAGTGTCTTAACCGTCTTAATCACTTGTCTGTTGCGAAAACAATCTTCAGAAAACAATCGGACCACCTGGCAAATTGCACGGCATCTAAATCACCAGCTTGACCAACATTCATACATGTAGATCCCTTAGCAAAGCACTGAAAATGATTTTTGACCCTACACACCCAGCTTTTGACCTGTTACCTTCTGGCCACATGTTTTATACTCCTGTTTTTTAGACAAAGCAGACATTTCTTTTATACCACAAGCTATTCAAACCAGCTATGTGAATTATTCGAGAAAATGTGTGACATCGTATGGCGGTGCAGCAGGTAGCCTTGCTACCTCACAGCTCCAGGGTCCAGAGTTCAATCCTGAGCTCAGGTTACTGTCTGTTCCGAGTGGCGCATGTTCTCCCGAGTGTCTGTGTAGGTTTCCTCTGCGTTCTCTGCTTTCCTTCCACCTCCCAAAAACACCATCCCATCCAGTTTCTGTTCCTCTTATTCTACACAGCGTCGTGGAGAGCCCGGAGACCTAGAACCTGAAGAGCCTGGAACCTATCCCAGGTTACTCAGGGCACAAGGTGTGGGGGACACCCTAGACGGGATTCCATCCTGTTGCAGTCTCACACACGTTCACACCCTAGAGACAATTTAGGATGCCAATCAGCCTACAGAGCACGCTTTCGGACTTGAGGAGGACACCGGAGTACATTCAGGAGAACGTGCAAGCGAGCGTGTGGACGTGTGCACCGGACTGGCGTGAATTCTCTTGCCTTACGCCCAATGCTCTCCTAATAGATCTCAGATCCATCGCAACCCTGATCATGATAAAGCGCTTGCTTACTGAAGATGAATAAATGAATATTAGATATTAAAAATGCAATTCTTGACTCAGTTGGGACAACACAGTTCCAACTATCTTTGCAGGTGTGTGCTGATAATCGATTGTACAGTATATCGAATTCCATTAAGGAACAGGATGTCTACTACTTAGGCAGCATTTTGTGTAGAAATGAATTCAAGTCCTAGATTGATGACTGCTGGCTTCTTCTTTATTTAAATAATAATAATAATAAAAATAATGATAAACTTTTGTATGTGCATCATGTCTTTTTTACTATGATTATTTTTTTAAAGGCAATCCCATAATTCTAGTTCTAGGTGTGATAAAATTATAATAAATCCTAGTCTTGTGCTATATACATTTAATACCATGTCTTAGTGTGGCTCCCACACCAATGCTCTTTTATTTTTTTATTTTTTTATTTTTTTACTTGCACGAACTGTACGTGTGTGATTAGTTAAGTGTGCTTGAAAATGATACGTGACTTGCCATAAGCGTACTGTACCTTTACTTGAAAAGGGTACAGACACTCCACTGACACTTTCGCATTGTTATTCATGTTCACTGCGAGCTAGTGAATGCAAAATGTTCACTACTTAGTGGACTGAACTAGGCGGCTGTTGCTGGGTGTACAGTGACTGAGCTGCAGCTCAAACGGGGACGATACACACAGTGTGTGGGGGAGGACACACACACACACACACACACACACACGCAGTCAGAGAGCGAGAGCGAGAGAGAGGAGCAACAGCAGCAGGAACATGGCGGCGCCGCTCAGCTCTCGTGCTCTTCCCCCGAGTCCAAGGTCAGAGCCAGAGCTCACGCGCAGGATTTAAGCGGAAACTAACTACTGCAACTCGCGCATCTTAGGTAATGTTACAGCGCGTGCCATTTCATAGCCGCTTTGCTTTGCCGTTTTCTCCGCGGAAAGACCTCGAGCCCCGGCTCAGTGTGTTGGTGGTGGTGGTGGTGGTGGTTCTCAGTTAGCGTGCTAAAGCAGCAGCGGCGCTGTGTGTGTGTGTGAGTGTGTGTGTGTGTGTGTGTGCGTGCGTTTGCGCGCGCGTGTGTGTCCTCGGCTCAGTTCCGGAGTTCCGCTCGCTCGTGCAGTCTCTTGAGCCCTTTGAGTCGGGTTGTTATTGTTGTATTATTATTATTATTATTATTATTTTTATTATTAGTTGTTGTTGTTGTATTTACAGGGCTGCAGCTCGGTATACGCAGAGGTGGTTGTGCGTTATACCGGAACTTCAACTCTGGATTGTAGCTCCTCATCTCGTGCAGCGCTGTTGCACGGACGAGTTCTCACACAGGTCTGCCTCTCTGTTTGTAGACGCCGCGAATAGTTTGGGACGCGGACGGAACGGAAACGCTGCACGCGCACCATGGCGGTGTGTTTTAAAGAGCAGGAACTTGGGGATGGAGCTGTGCTTTTCCTCTACAGTGAGGGATTGATGAGACAGCTGTTTGCAGCTGTATTGCATGGAGCACGCATAGGCAACTGAACTGTCGGTGGAAATGCAGTTAATGCGACTGTAGTCCTGATCACTTAAAGAAACGCGCACGCTTCTAAAGTTACACAGCCTTGGAACCTTTTACCTCCTTCGTAAAGCCTCACAAGTATTGATCTTATTCCTGAAGCCTCATAGTCCTTGGTTTCACTCTTGAAGCATTGAGGTCTCCTTTCCTCCTTGCTCCTGAATCCTCGTACCCCTTGGTCTCTCTACTGTTGCTCGATTTCCCTTGGTCTCACCCCCAGAAGTCTTGTGGCCCTTGGTCTTGCTCCTGAATCCTAATGCCCCTTGGTCTCTCTGCTGAAGCTTGGTGGCCCTCCGTTTCACTCCTGAATCCTCGTACCCCTTGGTCTTGCCTCTGAAGCTTGGTTTATCTGGATCTTGCTCCTGAATCCTCATGCCCCTTGGTCTCTCTACCGATGCTCGATTTCCCTTGGTCTTACCTCTGACCCCTTGTGGGGTCTTATGGCCCTTGGGCTAACTCCTGAAACTATCTCACGCCTTGTACCCCTTTTTTTTCCTCAGTCCTGGACCCTGGTGCCCTTTTTTCTCGCTCTTCAAGCCCAGTCTCTCTAGGTTTTTCAACTGAAGCCTTGTGGCCCTTGTGATGAATCAAAATTCACCTATGATGGAAAATTCAGGTGCTAAATACAGTAAATAAATGAATAAATAAAATGTAGCACTGTGTAATAATGGTGTAATAATTCCTGAGCAGCATTCCTTATTGGTGTGATAACACACAGTCACACTGTACACTAAAAGCTTCACTGGAGTTAGTGCTGGTTTTAAAAAAGTTGAGGTTTTGATTTGAGATAATTCAATTGAAGAAGTATTGCCTCTTTATTATTATTATTATTATTATTATTATTATTATTATTAATGTTCTATATTTAGTAGTTAATATTGTACTTTGTGAGCTGTATATCTATTCTTCCCTTATAACTGTAAATTTACTGCACAATGTAGACTTGACGGCATGATCTGTCTTGCTGTAGGTCTGCTCTGCCGCTGAAGCATTTTGTCCTGTTGATTTTTTTTTACGTTGGTTTCACTTAGCAATAGTGCTAATTGGTGCTGTTTCCAAGATCTAGACTGCATGTGTGCGTGACAGCTAGGCTGCAGCTTTAGGCCGTTCCCTTGATTCAGCGTTTTAGGAGTAGGTGTGTTGCTTGCATTCTATTGTAATAGCCATACGAGAACTAGATGGACAATTATCATCTGTTTATCCGCACAAAAAAAAATTCTCACCTCACAGGTTTCGTCCGAATTTTACAGATGTTGCTTAAATGAGAGTAGCTCTTGCGGAGAACGTCTTATCATTGTATAGAAAAAGATCTATCATAATGTGCTATTTGTACTGGAAGGACAACAAACAGTTTGGTTTGTTTTGCATTAAGATATTTATTTTGGATTTGTGCTTCATTATATATATGTTCAGTATTATGGTTTATGCTACAACACGGTTAAATTGCTTGAATCCGATTGGTCAGAAGGTCTTCTATTGATACTCTTTTAATATGTTTTGTTGTTATTCCTAGAGGTACCTCTTACACAGGGATACGTGTGGCAGACGTTGTACATAAACATAATTTTGTGTTTAATTGTTGCTATGGTGAAGTATTCTCTGATTGGACGTTTAATTACCATTTGTGGAAGGAGTCTCCGGTGTCAGCAGTTTGTTACATTCAGTGGTAAAGATGTAACTTCAGGATAGAGTTCCTTTTCGTTTCGTGAATTTTGTTGCGTTACAAACTTAAAGAGAGAGAGAGAAAAAATAATGGCCGGCGATTGATTGACTGTATGTGGCTGTTACGTGATAGCAGGAACTTGTTCTGCAGACATTCCTCGACATTAAACACAACTGTTAACTTATTATACAAAGTAGGACATGTCATTCTAATTCAAACACAAGAGGTGTAAAACTATTTGGGATGTGCTGTAATAGGGATGTAATCTACTTTGGTGGGTTAAATAGCGCACCGCACCAACCTGTTGTTGATTATTTTCTTACAACAGCACGTCCTGACGGTATATCTTACATAACTGGTTGCGTATTTTAGGTAACACGTTAATTATACAGTCCCTCCAGGATTTAACGATTTCGCGATGAACACAAAACCAAGGAACCACCGCGATATCGAGAGGAGCTCGGAATTTTTAAAAACTACCGCGGATTTTGTCCGAGACGCATCACGTGACGTCATCACACGGCGCGTTCAGCCGAAGCCCTCTTCGATTCACGTGTCGAGCGTGACTACAGCTAAAAGGTCTCGTTTAACAACAAGCGTTACCGCGAACGACCGTGCAAAACTATTTCAAGTAGTTTTCCACACAAAAAAAAACAACACAAAACATCTCAGCAAATGGTGTGGCGTTTTGAAAAAAGCCGCAGCAATAGCAAGCGTTTTTGGCCTGAACGATCAGAAAAGAACTCCTGTACAGACTGATTCTATCAGCAGAGATGGGTAGTAACAAGTAAATGTAAAAGTAAATTTACGTAAGTGGTAAACTGTAAGAGTGATTTGAATGGAGAGTATGTTTTGCCAATCTTTTGCCAAAATGAGTTGTCCTTTGTTGCATTTTTTTCCCCATTGTTACACTTTTGTTGGAAAAGCCGAGTCGTGTTTTGTATGTGGGCTTAGAAACTAGCAAGTGATTGTGAGTAAACACAGTGTGATAGAATTGCTGAAATGTAAAGAAGTTAAGTAATGGCGCTTTAGGTGTGTGTGTGTATAGTGCAAGGAAAAAACTACAGAAGAAGCAGCTTTTGTGTGTGTGTGTGTGTGTGTGTGTGTGTGTGTGTGTGTGTTCGGGACCTCCGTGTTGCTAAAACGCTTAGTCACATTGATGAGGTCGATACAGAACAGGTTGTGTTGCTGGTTGTTGTTGCACAAAGGAATGTGCTGACTGCAGTCAGCTGCGAGGCCTTTGTGGGTCTTCAGTAGAGTCGGGGTTCTCTCTCTCTCTCTCTCTCTCTATCTCTCTCTATCTGTGAAGTCCTCACTCAGTTATCTCAATGTAGCAGCTGGTGAGTACTTGTTGAGATCATGATAACTGATTTATGACATGATCACCTTTTAACCTTTGCACTTCACAATGTTATCTCTTTTTTTTCTTTTCGTTCTTTTTCTTTTTTTTTTAAATAAAGCTGCAGTTGTACTTTAAAGTCAGTGTTGGAGCGCCGTACGCGATGTTTTTCACACTTCTCTATAACACTTCTCTGGTGAACAGAATTCTATGCGTCTGAAATCATTCTTATCCTTCTTTTCGATGTGGGGCAGATCTTTTTTTTTACAAGGGGAAAGTCTCAGCCTACCTAGACAGCCTGTAAATGTGAATAGGAGTATCGATAGGTTCCAATAATGATTTCCTGAATAATATGAGATGTAACTGGTTTTCAGTTTGTGTGTACGGGTGTGTTTGTGTGTAAAAAAAGAACAAGTTTCGTCAGTCTAAAGCTGGTAAAGTTCAGTGTCCCATTCCATACGCGGAAAACTACACAGGGCAAATCCTGTCAGGGCTTTCCTGATCACATGACCGTTCCCATGGGAAGGGAACCGTCAGTTCACGTGAGCACAGTGCATTAAAGTCATGACTTCACTCCCAAAGCCGCTGACCTTTGACCCCCTCCGTTCACTTAGCCATTTAAACTTCGCCCTCGCCGCATAAGAATACATAAAACAGCGTTGCGTCGCTTCTGTGGTCACGGTTCGGGCAATTTGAGTCGGATTTATTTCGACATTTGACGTATGGTTTGTTAAGGAAAACAATACGATGCAAAATGCATGAGTTAAAGGTAAGGTTTTTTATCCTACGTATATAACGATATCACAGTTTACATGTATATAAGGATGTTACTATTGCTATAAAAGAATTCGGGACATTTCCGTGTGCTATGTTCTTGTGAGATTTACCTCACAACGCCTTCCGATTGCTCAAAAATGAAGGCCCTTGAAAGACAGCTGGCCTGATTGTGAGAGAACAAATTCTGCCTGCTCAGGCAGCCTCCTCCCAATAACAGTATTATATTTCAATAAATGATATAACCCATCGTAACTAAAAGGCACATGTCTAATAAGACAACAGTGCTACCAAACATTTAGCAAATATGCCAAAACATGATTACAGTATTATAAAGTGCAGCGCAGCCTCATTGTTACAGTTTCACCATAGACTCCAGTTGCAGCCGTAATGTGCTTTATGGAGTTGTAACTGAATTATGGTGAACAGGCCTAATTAGGAGAAAGCAGGGAAATGACGACCTTCTTGTCTGCCTTCATTAGCTGGGATGGATGTGAGTATTCTGTGTGTGTGTGTAAGAGTGCATGTTGCTGTTTGCATGCTCTGCCTGTGCAGGGATTTTTGCTAATGGCTCAGATTACACTGGGAGCAAAGGGCATGGAGGAAAGCAGGTCTGCTACATTACATTGCTGCTCACATTCAGCTGTAATATAGTTTTGTAGACTCCGTTGGATCTCTGAAGCCCTGAAGGGTTTTACTGTTGAACAATGACCAAACGATTTAGAGGTTAAAAACCAAGACTGCAACGGATATTCAGTGACCTCAATAAATGACTTGTTCAAATAACGAACGTTGTTTCACCACTTGCGGCTAACCTCTGTACCTTTTTTTCGACGTAATATCGGAACACACCTCTGCCAAAAGAGTGCTACTTTCTAGCTTTCTAGCTTCCTGTTTTTCGAAAGTGGAGCAGAAACAGAAGCTCTGTAAGGCCGCTGGGAAAAAGGAAACTCGAGGCGAAGCTCTCGACGCGTAAGACGGATAGTTTCGGTTCTAAACTCCGATCGGTTGAAGTCATTGATATGCGCACACCTGTGACTGCATCACAGTCATCGAATTATGTATCAGTGCGGCAGGTTTTACACCAATAAAACCACGCTTAATTGTTCTGTCCATAGACTACCCTAATCTTTGGCCCTTAAGTTGATTAGCAGCCAAAACAGACTACATTGCATAGTTTATTAAGAATTGTTTACGTTAAATATTATTAAAAATGAATGTAATTCTTTATTGAACACCTGTGATAAAATCACCTTTTGTGGCTTATGCAAAGTTGCAAGTTGTATTTCCCAGCCTACAACCAGTAAAAGCCACAGAAACCACCCCCTCAACTTTGGATAGTCCTCCATGCCAGTTCCTTTCTCAGTTGCAGGGTGACATCAAATCAACCTGGCCGCTTTTTTTTTTTTTTTTTTTCTTAAACTGGGTTTATAGCAGTATTGGCTTAGATCAGTTAACATACAGACATAGTGCTTGGTTAAATCTATAACACTGACCATACTAATCACGCTTTTGGAAAGGATATCATCAATATTCGAGTTATCACTAACGTTAGACAGGCGAGTTTGTTTCTAACACTTCTAACTGTTGTCTGCTGTTATCGCTGTACTGCAATTTCAGTCCAAAATGTTGCTAAATGTTTGAAGTTCACTATAGTAGAACTGCACCAATACCCATTCATGTCTGTAACTTTAAAAGTGCAGTTAAAGGAGCTTTACATGCTCTGACAGCGCAAATAAAAGTCACGCTTTTGTGAAGGCGTTCATATTTGTTTTGGGGGGTTTTTTTCACTTGGGTGGGAAATGACACTATTACAACTGCCAAATTACCACTTACAAGTAGGACTGTGCCGTATTGTATGGTCCATGATATACCGGTATGTTTCCTCTCCATGATAAGAATTTGTCATCTCGCGATATTGACGATATACACTGTCTGGCCAAAAGAAAAAAGAAAAAAGTCGCATGTGCTAATATTCCATTGCACCATTTTTAGCTTTGATTACACCACACATTCATCGTGGCATTGTTTCAGCAACATGGCAACACTTACTGCTGACATTTTTGCATTGCTCTTTATGCTCGCTAGCAAATTGAAGTCATTTTGATCTGATTAGCCTCACACTGATTAGGCCACACAGCTGTTTAGTCCCAATCCTGTAAGTTCTCATCGCATTGTGCATGTGGAAACGCTCTTACTTTCACTATTAAACATACCCGTGAGTTCTGCTGACGATTTCACCAAGCGTTTCAAAGATCTCCGATCGTTCGAGATTTTGAACGTTCATTTTTCCGACCACGTTTCTTCATTGTCTAATGTTGCTGTGATTGACAGGGGTTTTTTTTTTAATTATTTATTTATTTATTTATTTTTCTTTTCAGGGTAGTCCTAAAGGTTCTGTGTAAAACTTTGTTTTTCTGTCAGAGACGGTTCCATGTAGAACCGTTTTAGGAAGCCAGTAACCCTTGAACATCTTTTTTTTTTTCTGCCATTAGTCCTGCCAAGCATTCTTCTCTCCACCCCAGAGACACCTCAGATAGACATGTGCCAATAACCAGTTACACAATGTTTTCCCGATATACAGTATTAAAATGGACGCTTCCGAATATTCTGTTCCATTTTGCTCATGAGTTCAAGTCGCACCCATTTGGAAGGCAACCGAAGGACGCCGCATATTTACATTCCAGCTGTTTGCATTGCTACTTTTATTCTTAAACCTAAAGTTTGCACGGTTCACCCCAATCGATCAGTCCTTTTGGTGAGGACTATCTGCTCTGGGCTGTGTGCCTACAGCTTTACTGGGTCATGATGCTTTTTTTAAGTGCAGTCTATTGGTATCAGTGGTCGAACCTTAGCGCAAGTTTGGCAGCAGGCCAGGAGTGTGATATTCAAGGAAATTCCAAGCTGTCGTAGACGATGGTGCTGAGGCAGGTGAAGCTGAGGTGGACCGCCGGTTGAACTGGAGGTTGATCCTCCATTAGGTCGGCATTACTTCTCTTTCACTCCATAAAAAAAGGCGAACGCGAGGCTGCAAACTTAATATGAGGTCAAACCAGAGCCAAGTGCTTATACACACTTATAGATCTCCATAAAACAAGCACTCAAACGCCCAGGCTTGAATGGCCTTCAGACTTCCCTTCCACTACATCTTGTAAGCAGAGATAGCTTAGCGGTTAAGGTTCTGCGCTAGGGAATGGAAGGATGTCGGTTCAGATCTTTGCCAGATAGCCACTGTTAGACTCTTGGGCAGGGACCTTAACCATGAGCTATATGCTTGGATTGAATTCTGCCTTACTTGCCTATTGTATAAATTTTGCAGATGAACACAACACACTGTTGGGTTAAATATAGCTCATAAGTGACGTTTTAGTTTCAGTATCAATCTTGCTTAGGTCCTGTGATTTTTAAAGGGGCACTAAAATTGCATACGGACCCTATGGTTTATGCTGTGGTGGTTCTTCTTCTGGTTTTTCTTTTTTGCTATTTTGGCAGAAATGCTCTCAAATAAAACATGACCTGCACTATTCACTGATAACTGTCGAGTTGAAGAAGTTCTCAAAAACTTAGCATACTAAAGTATGCTGAAAAAAAAAAAAAAAAAAAAAATCTAAAGCATACAGATATGACCATGATATTGTGCACACATTAGATTAAAAAGAATTAAAATAACTTTGGTATCATTGTAAAATTTTGGGTGGGGAAAAACAGTAAAACTGTTTGTTTAAAGCTAGCTAGTTCTTGTGAGCTTGCTATTAAATAAGCTAACTAGTGTTGCAGTGTGGTCTGTGGCTGGAGTAAACTAGCTAAACAAATAACAAGCTAATTGCTCTAGTAAGGCTAGCTGGAAAATATAAATAGCTAGCTGCTATCTAAGTAAAATACAGTATTAAATGAGCAGGTATGACGTTGAGATGGGGTTACTGCAGACACTAATGCTGCATTTGTGGTGCCTTGTAAGTGGTAATTAATAATGTATATTAACCGAACTAAAGCTAATATTGCTATAATCCTGTTTAAAAGTAGGGAATGGGTACTTTGCACTGTTCACAGTGAGAGCAGCCATGTTGATTTCACGTCACTCTGTAAACAGGGAAGGAACTGGTAGTTGAGAAGACTGCCCCAAGTTGACGAGGTAAAAGTTTTGGTGGCGTTTACCAGTCGTAAGCAGGGAATTACAAGTTGTTGTTATTTATTTACTTATTTTTTTTATAAATTACCTCACCTCGAACGCAGCATAAACATTACCTGGCTGACTTAGAATGCTGAGATCTTCAGCTATATCTATCATGGATGAGGGACTTCATGTAAGGAGCTTCACACAGTCCTGAAGATTCTGAAACGCATACTTGCTAGGTCATAATTTTTTCAGAACACTATTAACATCACCCTCTTCATCATATCTTCCACACAATTTTACACCTCAGACACAAACAGCTGTAAAAGTCCTGGCTCTTAAGTTAGACTTAATCAGCAAAGTTGACCATGTGACCTTATGGCTAGCCAGCTCCATATAGTGCTTAGCATAAAATGTAATTGTACATAGTTTTTAATTACCCAATATAGTAGTTTAGTAACAATAGCTAAGGTAGCCAGCTATGGAAATGCAAGATATTATTGTTAGCTTGTGAACTAGTCTGGCTAGCTTAGCTAGCATTGTGGTTGCCTCTTTAGCAGTGACTATCACTACCGGCTTGCTCGATACGGATAAATACACCCACTTTCAATCTGTATCCTGTGTTTATATATTTCTGTGAAGCTGCTTTTAGACAATGTCCATCGTAAAAAGTGCTCTACAAATAAAATCAAATTGAAATTGAACTATTTGATCGAAAGCTAAAAAAACGTGAGGTAAACTATTGTGCTAATGTTGTGTGTCAGGCTTAGTACTATCTAATCAAATCTAACTCCTTGTGACCTTTGAAAGACTTTATTTTATTTTTTACTGCTGAGTAAGAAGTCTATTTTATTTCTAACTGTCAGTAATGTGGGCTTAGTCTTTCGGGCCCAGTATTTTCTCGTTATTTTTGTTCCTGATGTCATATTTCAGTAAATGGCCTGGAGATATAGTGTGGAATTATGGTTTATTTTAGAAAACCAGTGGCCAAAGAGCTACTTTTGGATAATGACGGTGTTTAACAGCTGGATGTTGTGATGTAATTGTAATGCAATTTCACGGCCGTGTTGTGCACCAGCAGGGTGATGACACGCACTCTCGCACGAGTGTAATACACCCAGCTTTCCCCACACTAAACTCGTTCCTTCTGTCTGTCTCGTCTCATTACGTGTGCTCCAGGAGAATAAGCAGCGCTCCTAATCCGCTAATGTCTGTGTGGGCCAATTATCCGTTACACGAAATATATTGTGATCTTCAGGGCGAAGTATGACGGTATCGTCGATAGCTGATATATATACCGTCAGTCCTAGTTTTCCATACTGGAGTAGCAGCTAAGATAAAGTCTGTGCCATCCAGTAGACATTATAAGGAAGAATAAAACTATGAGAGGAATATGTTTATACATGTGAATTAGCTGGCTGTCGCAGAAGGTTTCCTTGTTGCTAACGTAACACTATCTCACAGGCTGTGTGTGTGTGTCTCTAATATGCTGGCTAATGCTAGTTAGTCAGCAAGCTCACAAGAACCAACTAGCTTAGCTTGTTTCTATTCAAGCCAAAATCCTGCATGAGGTTCATTTACAGTCAAACCACTGTCCAATGAGAGCAGCTACAGTAAAACGTACCTTTTAAACCAATATTGTAATAATAATTGTGTAAACCTAATGCTCACACACATGGAGTAAGGAAACGCTTTTAGCCCTCGTGTCATCCCTGATGTGTAAAGATCAAAAACAAACACTTTTCAATGCGCTGAAGAGGACTAAGCTCACTCGGTGTGTTTGTCCTTCATGGATCTGTCTTGAAGCCAAACTGTCGATTTGGACTTGAGCAAAGTGAGAAAGAAGAGGATAAGTGGTATAAGGAAGAGAAGAAAACAAAACAAGTGTCACTTACAGAAAAGCTACTTCTGCACCAAACTGAAACTAATGCCTGGTGTGTGAGAGAGAGGGTGTGTGTGAGAGTTGTATCCTGAGGCAAGAGGAAGTACAGTGTGAGTCTACACTCTCAGCTGTTAAAGTTTGTCTGTCTATCTATCTATCTATCTATCAATCTATCTATCTGTCTGTCTGTCTATCTATCAGTTTGATAAGATGTGTCTCGAAAGAAGCATGTGTTAAACTCAATTCATATCCAATTTCTGCTATCCTACTTAAAATGCTTTGGCTGATTTAGTTGTTATTTTATGATATTATTTTGTAATTTGAGAAATACATCTATTCTGTTTTTCAGAAAGGTACACCGAGGTCTTATAGACGGATGCACTATAGTAAAATATCAAATTGTTTCGGCTTCGGTATTGCCTCCAGCTGTGTGTTTTTTGCGGCTGGTTAATGTCCGTGTCAGACACTCCACCCACTGCTGAGATCTCTTACGCTCTTCAGGTTGCAGTGTGATTCACTTTTCTGTACACCATAGTCTAATGGGAGAGCAAATATTTGAAATTCACAGCATCATGTCTTTGTTTGTAAACAGTAAATACGGTCAGTCACACGGGTTCTTCCTATAAAAAGTTGGCGGGTTTTTTGGCCACACATTTAGCAGGGAGAAAAGTAGAGACCGCTCGAACACTAATGGGTTTTAGTTTGAGTACCAGCGGTACAACAGACAGACCCAGTTTGCAATTCGCCCAACATTCAACTGTGATTGACAACCAGAAGGCGGGGCTTGTGGGGAGTAGGGGCTAGGTGGAGCGGGGGTCGGGGGGGGATGGATTCAGTATTCAGTGGGTTTCAGTTTTAGGATTTTCTGTGTAATATACAAATGTGGTGCTCGTCCAAGTTGACACATGATGTTTAAATAGTCATGCTCAGACTTCAGGCGAGGCGATGTGAAATAATATTGAGACTGATAAATGTTTTCACAGTAACCTTTAAGCTATCACGGGTGCCTTTTTATAACTATAAAAATTTTTAAATAACAGCTTAAAACTATGAAAGTAGCTGCATGGACTTTAAAGTTTGCTAACATTTTTTAATTGTTACAATTGTAAAATGCTAAATAGTTCAGATATATATATATATATATATTTCCCATTTTAAAGATTCAAAATGTTACCAAACTTTAAAAATGTTAAAATTATAAAATGCTAAATACAGCATGTCCCCAAAGTCTCCATACATAAGTGTTAATACAAAATTAACACTTTATAGCAAAATGTCTTCCAAAATTTATATGACAGTTTATATATAATATAAAAGAATTTTAAGAATGCCTTTGACAAAAGAAGAACGTATTGAAATCATTCTGATGGCTGGATCAGGAAGCTGCCGCAAGATTGCGATGGACTTTAACAGGAAACATGGCAAGCACATCACACACCACACTGTTGCCAAACTTACTGGAAAATTCAAAAAGACTGGAAGTGTTGCGGACCGACCGAGAAGCGGACGCCCACGAACATCCACTGACGAAAGCACAACCGGTCTGGTGCTGGCGAACCTGTGTACGGAGACTTTTGGGACACCCCGTAGTTCAGATATTTTCACTTTTCCTTCTTTTCAGTGTTGTCATTTTTGTAGACATGAAATAAAAGGATCACCACAGTTATTTTACAGATATGTAAATGCTATACTACTGTTCTGCTAGCAATTTCATAACTAACCTATACACAGTGATGCTTATTGTGTCTCATAGGAATGTCTGTAAGGTACAGTAGGACCCTCGGGTCCGCGGGGGATAGGTTCCGACCTCCCGAGAGGATGCCTGAAATTGCTGATAGTAGCGAACACTATATACTGTACATACTTATGATAACGTTTCATTTATAAATTAGGCACAATAAAGACGTTAACAACAATAACTAATAATCAAATAGAACAGTTATAATAATAAAAGTTATGTGAATGTGGTTTCTCGCAATTTCTCTTTTAAGATATTTATTGTACTGTACCCACCCTTCTTATTCTTCTTCTTCATCTTCTTCTAAGCTGGACAAAGGGATGATTAAGGGTCCCGGGCAGGACCGCACGAGGTTTCATGAGTTACGCACAATTTAAATTTTTTCTTTAATTTTTATTTTGGACTGTGGTCAACCGCGTTTAAGTGAAACCACGGTAACTGAAACAGCGGATATGGGGGTTTTACCGTATTATACTATGTTCCTCCTATCGCCCATCTGCGTGTGCAGAAATGTGCACACGTACGTATGATTGTTTTTGCAGATAGGTTTTTCACCCTTGAATTTTTTAGTAGCACTATCCTCATACAGCCTACCACTTTGCTACAAACGTTATGTAGATATTTAAGGAATGTATTATTCGATTGTACATATTGTCCGTGGTGCCTTGAACGAGAACCGCATGAACGTACACAGCACTTTTAAAGTTCTATCCTGTATGTGAAGATGACCGAGTTTGTTTAGAAGTAGTTCTCTAAAAATGTATTTATTTAACTAAAACAAGGGTGCGTTTACACTGTAGATGGCTTCACACTACTAATTTCACTTCTGGGCTAGACAAATGCAGATACTGTGCTGCTTGAACGCAGGGCCGGACGATTAATCGGAAAGTAACTCGAAATTCAGAACCTCTAACCGACGTAATTTAGGTTGTCGGTTATTTTGTTTTTTTTAAATCCTGTTACTACTTTCCCCTTAAAAAACGTAGTACGGCGTGTGTAGTCACGTGACTCCGCCCCGTCCAGTCAGCGGCATGGAAGCGACATGGTTTCCTTCAATTATTTTAAAATCAAAAAGATAAGAAATGCACGTTTTCATTGGAAAAAAAATATCCCACCTTTAATATTTGAGCATATTTCCAGTACAAACCTCATCAGTAAACTGTGAGGGCAAAAATAAAGCAAAAATAATCGTTCATTAATCGTAATCGAGGTTTTGATTTCAGGTCATGTCGTCCAGCCCTACTTGAATGCTTGCGAACCCTTTCGAACTTTCAACGTTTCTACATAAATATGACCTAAAAAAAAAAATCATCGGATTTTCACACGAGTCTCAAAAGTAGATAACAAGAACCCAGTTAAAACGAATGACACCAAAATATTATACCCGATCGTTTATTTATTGAGGATAATGATCCAGTATTACATATGACATATCTGTGAGGGGCAAAAGTAGGTGAAGCTGTAGGATTAGCCGTTAATTTGAAGGGGAAATTAGAACCAGGATTTTTCAATCAACGAGACAATCCGGTGTGAGTGTGAGCGCCGTGTTTTATGTAAAGAACAGGGATCTATCAGAGTCTGATCTTCACAACACATGCTTGTGGATGCGTATCGTAGCACGAACAAAGGAGATTTTTGAGAACGTCTGAGCGAGAGTTGTTGATTCTCATCAGGCTGGAAAAGTTCACAGAACTATCTCTAAAGAGTTATGTACAAACATATACATGTATAAATATGCTCATCAAAAGAGACAGGTTAGCGAAGAGACAGGTGGCAAACGCACACCTGTAAATATGTTCCTCCATGTCTGAACGCTGCATTTTTCATATGGAAGTAGTTAATGAACAGAATTATAGGATAGGACGTGGGCTGTGTGTTTAGCCTGAGGTTAGCTCTTTTCCTACTGTACTGCCGAAGAGAGAAAATGAAGGATTACTGACGCCGTACACAATCGTTCCCACATTCATTTACACATTATTTGCCTAAATTTCTTGAAAGTGCCTGAACCTGTGAAGCATATTTGGCTTATAATGTGGTTTAAAACAAAGCCAACAGGTGCTAACGTTAGGGTGTCTCCACGGGGTGCTGCTCAGGTTTGAGTCATGTTTATAGTTTCGGGCATTACAGTTTAACAGCTGTCAGTACATTTTTCTGTTAAGAAAAACACACATCTTTCTGACTTCCAGGATCTGTAAACAAGAGAGCAAACACCACACCTACCGGCTGATGGGTAACACAAAGGTTTTGTGTATGCTTTGCTTCCTTCTAATCAAATCTATGAAAATAGCAACTCAATGTCATTTGTGTTTAGCTAACTGAATGGAAGTGGAAGTTCCTGTCAGCAGAATTAGCTAATACTATTTAGCCATTAGTTCAGTTGCAGTGTATATTATCTTGATTTTGTTTGATTAAATGGCTGTTTAATCATATAAAGGAAAATCATTCCTTCCATTAATTTTTTTTTTTTTTTTAAATTTTTATTAATTCCTTTAACTGTGTAAGCATTTACAGCATTGCATACATCTTCAGACCCTTTGAGCTTTTCCAACCTGGAACTGAAATGGACATAATTGGGATTATATGTCATGAATAAGCACAAATTCACCCATAATATTAAAGTAGGCGAAATATCAATGGTGTTCATCTACCAATATTGATTAATATATCAATTATCAATTATTTACAGTGGGGAAAAAAAAAGCTACAAATTGCGATTTTCAAAGTATGCACCCCATTGGTGTGAAAAGAAAGGCCAAGAACATAACTAAACAAACAGCATGAAGACCAAGGAGCTACCAAAACAAATCTGGGACAAAGTTCTGGAAAGGGATGAATCTGGGTTTGGTTATAAAAATGATCCCACAGAAAAAGTGGGAAAAGTTCAAGCGACTGTATTTTATCTTTTTTTTTTTCAAACCACAGGTATCACCATTGCTAACAAAAAGCACCATTTTTATTACATATTATTCCATGCGCTGAGGTGATTCTCAGTGCCGAGTGTCGCTTATAATATTGTTCGCTACATTAGCCTTGAAGCTCCAGTACAAATCTCAACATTCACTTCAGGCACTAAATATATTTCGGCTGCCAGACTAAATTTGGGGTAAAACAGAAATTGTGCTCATTTCATTTAAGTCCCTAAAAAAATAAACAATAATAGTAATAATAATAAAAAAAAAGTTTTGTAGTTTCTTTTATGTTAATTCACCGCATTCTCTCGGACTGTTTTAGATCCTCATAAAGCTCAGGAATGGATTGTTTCTTGCCCTGGCTTCCAAATAGGACAGAATTTCTCACACTGCTCAAAAGTGCTGCCTAATTAGGTGGCCTCCTCCATGATGATATTATTGTATCAGTTGAATGTTGCAGTAACCTACAGATTATCTGCACACGCCTACAGGCTTTCTTGTCGATAGTGGAGGATTTAGAGCTTTGTCTCCTCTTGGGTCGGTGCTCTGAGAGTAATAGAAGTCATCACATCCACGATCCTGCTACTGCTTCACTGCTGCTGCTTTTCTTTTCTTTTTTTTTCTTCTTTCCCTTCAACTAATTTTGGAAGCAGAGAGAGATATGATTTAAACCTCCTTTTTTCGCTAATTACTTTCAGAACGTAATTAAAAAGGCGTACTTCATGTTACCATCTAATAAGCTGGAGCCGACTCCCCGGCGGACGAACAGGCCCCGAAGACATGCAGGACACGATTAAATCCGTTACCAGCTTCGGCATGATTATCAGCGTGATTATTATCCCCTCGTTCCTCTGCAGAATCTTTTTTTTTTTCCCCCCTCCCCACTTACTGACGAACTCGTTCTCTTTCATAATTGTTTTGGGATGAGTGTGTGCGCTGAGTGGAGAAGGTTTTACATTTCAGCTTACTCTTTATTGACGGCCTTCAATTATTATTATTATTATTGATAATGATGCATCTTTACCCAGTAAATGTTAATCTGCTGTGGGTCGTAAACCACGCCGAATTCAGCCGGTCACATATCCGCTCAGTTCTGAATTCTGTATCTTTGTGCAATTGTTGGTGGGATCTCATAGCCGGTTATGCTTCCGCAAAAAAATTAGTGCACTCATCTAGTGTGAGTTTGATGCCCTTTAACTGCTCAATATTCAGGATTGAGTACTGACTTAATTATTCTCGTGTTACATGAATATGAGACACATTACTTTAGGCAACCAGCTTTCTCCAGATTACTAAAACACACACACGTTTTTCTCTCTTCCTTCCTCCTTTCCATTGACGAGTTTGTCTCGATAATCATCTGATGACGTATAACTACTCTGAGCACTTCAGCTCATGAAACCGAATATTCTGATTATTTACAGCTTTCAGTTCAGGAACTTCTTCACCAGGTACAGGACTGTTTTAAGGCATACACACACACTTCACTGTCCCTTCCCCCTTCCACTAGAGAATTCCGCTCTCGAGCCAATGACATAAACCAGTAGCTGATCTATGTAATTGCCGCGAGCCCTCTGACTTCAGGTGCTTCCTGATGGATGAAGTCCAGATTCTCCCTCTCTCCCTCTCTCCCTCTCTCGCCCTTCAGCGAAGCAGGGCGTTTTCTGTCTCCAGATCAGTGCCGAAGCAACTCGGTGTCTTTAAATAGCTTAAACTGCACTCTGTCTGACTGGTCTGGGAAATCTCAGCTGTCTCACTGATACACACTGATATCACACAGTTCCCAGGAGGGCAACATCATCGAGCTGCCTGAGTCAGAATATAACTTTCACTGAAGTCAAGTCAATATGGCATGAATATATCATGCTGTATGTGAAGATTAGCTGAATACAGTGCACTATATATATATATATATATATATATATATATATATAAAATATATATACATACACACATTGGACGAACAGAGATGGAATAATGAGTCCCTGAACAAAGGCGGTGTAAATATTAAAAGTAACAGTCAGTATCTGGTGTTCTCCAGCTGCTTTAAGTTTTCCAGTGCATCTCATCCTCATGGACTGCCCCAGATTGGTCAGTTCTTGCTGTGAGAGGTTTCTCCACTCTTCCACCAAGGCATCTGCAAGTTCTCCATCACGTCTGGGGGGGAAACATGGTTACATGTGGTTTTCCACTGCAAGGACGATCAGCTGTCCTTCCTGTCTCCCTGTAGCACCGTCTTAGACGTCTTGTGTTACAGACATCGCAGTTTATTGCTCTGAACACATCTGCAGTCCTCATGCCTCCCTGCAGCAGGTCTATGGCATGTTCACGCAGGAGAGCAGGAACCCTAGGCAGCTTTCTTCTGGTGTTTTTCAGAGTCAGTAGAAAGGTCTCTTTAGTGTCCCGATGTAGTGTTATTGTAACTGTGACCTTAATCGCCTAACACCTATAATCTGTTCGTGTCTTAAGGACTGTTCCACAGCTGCATGTGCAATAATTGTTTATGGTTCATGAACAACCCCCCCCCTCCCCCCCAAAACAATAGAAACCATCACAGAAATTCTAAAGGTTTCCACTACAAATACCATTACAAACTATCAGCTAACCATTAAAACCATTACCATTATTGGTCCTTAATTGTATCCACTAGACCTAACATGCCACCAATAGAAGGCAACAAATAACCAGTAGAGATCCACAGGAACTGTTACAGTTTCCATTAAAACCAATACAATTCCCATTATAACCATTATTATGAGGGTTTCTGTTGTTTTTTTCAGCAGAGACGTCCTATTTAGACAGCCTTCTCCCAAATGGAAAATGAAGACGATGATAATATTGTGCATGTTCACTATAAGAACTCGATACAAAGAATTTTTTTATTGTTTATAATGTCTAAACTGCCTCGAAAAATTACTTAGGTAATGTTTAGCTAGTGCTGTGATGCTTCTTTGTGTAACCGTGATTTTATTTAATATTGTTTTCTGTAATCTTCTAATGTGTCAGTAGTTAATTAAGAAGCTAGTCAGCTATTTAGGTATTTATGTTTAGTTACTCAAATGACAACGAGCTAAACTGCCCGTACGGGATTTTGGGGCGTTTTGTTGTGAATGTTGTGGCTAAAAATGGTTGATTTTACTGCAGCTTTTTTTCTTTTCTTCAAAATTTGTCATGCAATTCACAGTTTTTTTTTGTTTGTTTTTTTTGCGGAAAACTACTTGAGTTACTGTATTGTCATCAATGTAAAAAATGCTTAATAACCTTTTTTTTTCTATGTTGAGTTCCCCATATAATGTCTGTATTTTTTATTCTTTTACACAGAGAGTGAAGCTGACGATGCCTATAGATTCCCGCCGCTGCAGGAATGGCCTGAGTGTGTCTGTGGACTGAAACTGAGGTAAGCTTAAACACACCGCACAGTATACCAGGATATCGGAAATGGTTATATCGCTAATGTTTTTGCGTCACGGCCCTGGTGACTGAGACGGTCTTCGTGGTCCCCCAAAAATTGTCCCCCAGAAAGACTTTAAAGGTCCATGTTAGTGTCGAACTAGTGAGCTGTGTGGATATGTTTAGCTACACCATTGTCAGCCCTCTTGGTTTAAAGCCAGCTAGATTATTTAATAGAACGCTAATTCGTTTTAAAATTCTTTTTCAGCTTTAAAAATATTTGTCAGATCATTTCAGTACATACGTAAGACATGTACAGAATAAATAGGGGGGAAGAAAATCTAAATCAAGGCCTGTCATAGATAGCTAGCTAAGACATTACTGGCTGTTTAGTGTTACACCAAGGTGTTGTCTTTTCTATAGCTAAACAAGAATACCTAAATAGCTAGCTAGGTGTAGGTAAGTGCTGTCAGTGCAGTAGATAAACATTAGATGAGTTCCTTAATGGTTCTGTCAGGTAGCCATTCTCCCCACACCATGCCTGCTAGGCTAATTTGAGCTAATCTGGGTTGTAAGAAGGTGTTGTGTTTTTGAAAGCCTGTTGGGTAAAATGATTCTGTGTTAAGATAAGAGATGAATGAAAGTGAGAGCTGGCGCGGTTTCTGCGGAGATGTGACGCTGTTTCCTGTTAAACCGGGCTCGTGCCGTGAAAGAGGAACTCTTTCTTGTTTACATCTCAGCGCTCACGCTCACATTGTATTTGCGGTTTTAATCGCTCGCCTTTTATCAGTTAGCAACAAGAAGCATTTTCCTATCTGTGGCCTACAGGCTCTTGTTTGTTTGGTTGCACTTTTGCCATTGAGGACAGACTCTGTGTGTGTGTGTGTGTGTGTGTGTGCATATATATGTGTGTGCGTGTGCGCATATATATATATATGTGTGTGTGTGTGTGTTTGTGTGTGTGTGTTTGTGTGTGTGTGCGTGCGCGCGTGCGCGCGTGTGCCACCTGCTCTGCCTTTTTCTGCCTTTGCTCTCATGGGTCACATGACTGAAGAGCCTCTCACAGTGTTGCCAGGTCAGCTGTTTTCCCTCTGAAGTGGGTTACTTTTGAATGGCTGTTGCTGGTTGATTTTTTTTTTTGTCTGTTAGTAAAGGGTTGTGTTTTTTGCATAAATGTTATAGATTATGTATATCTTTATATTCAAACACTTTGGAATACACACTTTAGTCATTTCAGTGAATTAGTGCACTCATTCTCATGGCTGTTCTTTTATTTATGGCAATATCTGTAATAATACTAGACTTGGTGAAAGGGCTGTTTATGGAAACTGTTTATTTTGAATACAGCTTTTAGAAATCGTGGCACAATGTTAGACGTCAGAAGAGGTTTTTGGTATTAGACTGTGTTTTTCGGGCTTGTTCTGATGGCTGGACATGCTTGTGTCCTGAGGATCTGGCAACCCTGGCCTCTTGTTCTGAGCACAGTGTCAGAAGCCGGAGGAATTTTCACGCGCTGGCTGTGCACTCCATGTGTGAGCTGTAAGTGTGTGGGGGCATGTTTTAACCGTTTGTGAGGACATTTGGTCCTTTTCGGTCCTCACAAAATAAAAGACTTTACAAAAATTTGCTGCTTTTATCTGGAAAACTATGAGCCAAAACATTTCATTTTGTTTACTGAGTTAGGGGTAGGTGTAAGCATATCTCTGTGTGTGTGTGTGTGTGTGTGTGTGTGTGTGTGCGCGCGAGTGAGTGTGTTACATGGGGAGGAGCAGCTCGAGATGCTCACATGAGATTTGCATGGCCAGTTCGTCAGCTGTCATTAGGAACAGATGACGGAGGATAAGCTCCTCTTTAAGCTCCTCATCTTCTTTCTCTTTCTCCGTCCCCTCTCTATTTGTTTTTTTCTTATCCACTTGTCTTTCTGTCATCACCCTCGTCTTCGTATCATTTCCTATGCAGCAATAACACTAAGTGTAACAGTTGTGGTATGGATAAAAAGAGTATGATGAAGTGGGAATAGTTAGGAATTGTGTATTACTCAAGTAGTAAGGAATTATATATACATATATATATATATACACACACACACATAAAATATAGAGTAGCCTGTGGGTACTGTTTTGTTGTAGTGTGTAGATGGGACACGCCCATAGCCAGAGGCCAGTTGTCAAGGTAATATGGTAAGCATTGTTGTGGCTGCTAAACATGTAACTTTCTACCCTGATAAATCCTTTTACTAAATAGCACACTTTTCATTGTTTCCAATTCCCTAGCTGTCAGCATTCTTTAATGTCTAGTGTTCTTTAGTTTTCAACACTCCCTAGTTTTCATGTTCAGATGTTTCCTCGTTTCATAGTTTTCATCATTCCTTATTTTCCTTTTCCTATTATTTCAAGTAGAGATGGCATGATAACGCTTTTTTTTTTTTTTTTGGAACCTTTTGGCGTACTTTGTTTTGGAACGTTGTGCTCAAACACCAAATATGTCTTGGCTGATTGATTCCATTTGGAGGAAAAGGAAGAACACTGAATAGATGATATTTTTCTAAACCATGCCTTTAAGAAGGCATGATGATTTAATTGAGCAGTTGGTCACTGTAAATGAAATGTTTTCTCCTGGTGGAACCTGGGTTCGCTAGCCAGTGTGTTGGTGGTGGTGGTGGTGGTGGTGGTGGTGTACCCTCATGCAGGACAACCCACTCTAAACACCCCACATGTCAGATGTTTGCCTGCTGATGAATCACACATTTGCTGTTGGGCAAACTTGAAAGGAGACTTAAGGCCTTTTAATGTAAGCCGGAGTCATCATCATTCATTTGTTCAAGCCTCAGATCTGTGATTCAGCAGCTGAAACGAATCATCGGTCAGTTTTCTAATGGAGGCGTTCCCTACATTAAAATGGTGCAGTTTGTTTCTTCTTTGTGCGTGTGTTTTTTCTGAAAACTGACACTCTTAGCTACGCTGGTCTCGTCGCTAACTTTAAAGAAGCAAACCGAAGACACCGAACATGACTTGGCTGATCAGCTACGGATGTGTCCCAAACAGAAGACACCTGCGTTGGTGCCTTGCTGTCTCATACGGCAGCGCTGTACCGTAAGTGAACAGATTAAGATGGGCTTTGAAGGCAGCTAGCATCACCCTGTTGCCAAGATAATAGCATACACTACCGACTTACTGGTGCTAGTCCCGTTAGCCAAGATAGAATAAATCATCACTGGGAAAAAGAGAACGGATATTCTGTGACTATACCAGGGATCTCATTTATCAAAGCATGTAATGAAAAAGTTCTAAATTTGTTTGTAAGTACCGCCAGTACGCATAAGGAAATTTGTCGCACATGTTCGCACAGCTGTACACAATGGATATTGATTAAAAAAAAAAACCTGCTCTGCTTATTTGCATAATGAAACGTCCCTAAATCACGATATATGGTATACAACTACCGTTAAAAAGCCCAGTAGGCTTCTCATGGCACCCGTTGCTTGTTGTTGCGTGCCAATGGTTTATTTGCTTTGCCTAAGAAATAAAAACGATATTGATTATTTGTTTTTATGGCTACGTGTATGAAATCTATCGCCCCGTGTTTGGTATTGCACTTGCGTATGCCAAATCTTCAAGCATGGCATCATCCCGGTCGGTCAATCTTCGGAACATCCTGTCCGTCGTCTGTCTCCATTCCCGCGAGCGCCAAGATGAGTAATTACGCTGCCAGTTATGCGATATGACTGACGATTAGGACGCTTGATAATCAGTTTACTTGCGAT